>NW_015151092.1:339632-380964 GCF_000732505.1 Cyprinodon variegatus | reverse complement strand
GACCAAACATTTGAACATTTTTGACAGGAGATGGAGCCACAGCATTGTGGCCATAAATCCGTGAGGCACCAAGGCTTCACAATAAGTGGATAGAAAGTAAGAAAAGTGCCGTGGAGTTCAGCTCTCCGCGCGCAGTCTGCTCCATATGTTCACGCGTGGAGACGGAGCAAGAAAACAATAGTCTTTAAAGTCCTATTTTTGGTGGGGGCCCGCCTCACCGGCTATTTCTGTCAGCGGGAGGGCGCAGGGCTGGGGAGGGGAAGGAGGGAGGGCGCAGCGTTAAAGGGGCCGGACTTTCTTCTCTGCAACTTGCCTCACTTCAGTCCCCTTTCAGTTCCTCCTCTTCAGCTCCACCGACAGCAGCTGACCTCTCCATCCTTTTCTGCGGATTCAAACGGACTTGTGTTTCGGCTTTGCAGGATTATCTCCAAGTCTGTGGACTTCATCAAGTGTTTTAGGCTGTTTCTGCTTTTTACGCACAAGGTAGGAGGCAACTCCGGTGCCTAACGCACGGATGGAAACTGCTTCAGGCTCGAATAGTCGTGTTTTCTGCTTAAAAGATCAGCTGTTAGTGTAACTTTGAATATAAGATTAGGTTTGCCGCTGCTGCCGCAGGTGTTTGGTTTGTTTTTATTGCTTATGAGCGCACTGTGAAGCGCAACGACTTTCCCTCAGCTGTTGTTCTGAACTCCTCCTCTTCTCGTTGAAGGTAATGCAACATGTTGTTTTGGTTAATTGGAAAATTCAGAGTAAGTCATCATTAGGGCAGGGTTCCCATAGTAAGGTCGGGCAAAGAGGAGCAAACGGTGACAGGATAAAAACAATCTTTTGATATCAGACTGTCGTTTGAGCAACACAAATCACTGAAGACACCTTAGAATTTTACCTTTGCTGTATAAAAAAAGATTAAAACAAAAAGAAAAACGTATCTAGTTATTGTTTGCATCTTTTTGGAGTCTAAAATGTGTTTAAAATCTCTTACCTAACTCACTCACATACAAACCAGGCAGGATCGTAGCTTTCCAGAGATGCAGGTGCGCAGACTTTGGGTCCGCATGTGGTTTCTATCTGGGTCGAATATGAGACCTGTGCATCACCAGCGCAGCTCACTGCGCCCAGCTGAACACACCAACCAGAGAATCCACCTCTGCACAAAGCAGCTGGATCCCTTTAACTGATGTAATAACATTAGGACACCAGAAACTTCACCACTGCTCACTAACTATAGTAATTTGTCCTCAAATCACTAACTATATTTAAGTTAATCTTCAATTAGTGGACTAAGTTCCAGTCCAGGTTCAACTCCTTATATTGAGGTCCACCTCTTTTTCTAAAATAGTTCAATTGCTAGAAAATCACTGACATTTTTAACCTTTTTTCAAATAAAGCAGTTCAAATTTTCACAAACTTTGTTTTTAACACAGTTTAAATCAATATGCTCTCCTAGTATTTAAGACTCAGTTTATCAAATGAAATCCGAAAATCGAAATAATGTCACCGGTCAGTAGCCTCTGTGGAATCCTGATAAGCTTGAGGAAATGAACGTAAGACAGAAAGAAAGAAAGAAAGAAAGAAAGAAAGAAAGAAAGAAAGAAAGAAAGAAAGAAAGAAAGAAAACTGTTATCATATTGTAGTATTAGCACAGAAAAATCATAGAAAAACCTGTTTTTATAAATAAAATGTAAAATAAAAATTATTCCTATTGCTGGAAATACCATTAATTGGGGGGATTTTTACTTTCTGTTTTCCAAAAATAAATACTTAAAACCAGCGGCCACTATTTTAATGTGCTTCTTAAAAATAAATAATTTTCCTTTTTTTATTTTCACAGCTCAGGCAGACTATGAGCCATTTAACAGCTTTAGTTTTAAAACACTAACCTTACCTCTAAGAAAATAAGGTTAAAGGCCATTTATTTATGTATTTATTTTTACTTATAGCATGGCAATGGTGGTGTTTGTTCAGCAACATGTGGGGGGAGGGCTAAGCTGTGTTATATGCTCCCTTACTGGAGGAATTTTGTTTAGTAGGACGCTTTTCATATCTTGTTGTAAAGATGTTGAACTGTTCTCGTAAATGACCCAAGATTTTGTTCATTTGGGAAACCATATTTTTTTTCTTACCAGTTCATGCTTAGCCAATACCTGTTAGAAATCTGAACTGGTTGGTTTCATACTGACAGAATGCGATGAAGCAGATGCTAATTTCAGCGCAGTGGTTTAAAATGTTAAGAATTCAGCCTTTGCTTAAACTTTTAGAAGCAAACTTTTGTCCATCTGCTGGAAAAGTTTTCAGCGATTCCATCAACAAAGCAGAGCGAATCAGTAACGATTACTATTAAAGAACATGTTTCACGCCTGGGGCGCCATAAGGGCTGCTCCAGTCTTAGTCATACTATTCAAACATTTGCTTGTTTCTTAGAAGGACAAATTTCACTATGACGGGAAATATTTTAGTGTTTTAAAAACTCAATATCTTTACATTCAAGTATTTAACTTTCCTCATATATTCTTGGCTTTTAAAAGAAGGCAGAGGAAGGATGCTGATGTTCTCACTCCTTATTTCTTTTCTTTTATCTGCAGATGGAACTCAGCGCCTTTGGATAGACCGTAGAAACAAGTGGAGCATCGTACTTCACTGAAGTGACAGGTTGGACTTTTAACCTTTGAAAGACAATGAACCTAACACAGGCTCTAATCTAATAAGTAGTTGTGTTGTGGGTTGGTAAAACTCTCCTTAAACCACAGAAAGGTAGGCCACAGCCCTCAGCGGTGGAACAGTCATGTTGGAGAAATGGTGCCCGTTTGCAGTCGGGCCCTAGGGACAACATCTTCTCATTCTTATAACGTTTTAAATTTTGCAGCGTAAAATAAAAACAGACCAACATGACATTGTTTGGCTGACAGCAGTTTTTCCAGCATGTGTGTCAGTGAGACGTGCAAAAAACAAAAAAAAGGAGCAGGTGTTGGCCTAGTTGGAAAAATGTAGTTTACTAAGTAGGGCTTTCTGTGTTATGGTTCATGTGTGGGTACTGCCACAGGTCATGGAGCCTATGTCTCACAGGCCTAAAAACATACGTGTGGATGTTGAATTTTAGACATGAGTAAATTTGAAAGTCTATAACCCCCCACTCTCAGTTTCCTGCCTAAAAAAGGTTAGTTCTATCAGTCTACTCTGACCTGCACACATACATATGGAAAATGACCTATTTAAACGTCTTTCATTCTTTTCCAAGTTTCATTTATTTTGTTATTTTAACCCATTGAACTACCTGTGCATCAAGTCCAGTAATGTTCTGCCTTTTTAAAGATGAGCCAGAAGAAAAAGCTCCTAGGGATGCACCAGTCGAGTGTTCCTGGACTAAAACAGTTACTGTTTTTTTTTTTTTTTTATGAGTTTGAGCTGCAAATTCAGACTTTTGTCATACTAAAAACATGCTACTGTTTAATCCATTTATTGGCAACAATGGTTCAAGCTTTCAGTTATGATACTCAAGTCTGGTTTATACTCAGAAATCAGTTCGTCTGAGTGTGTCGCAGTGAACGTAAATGTGCCCCCCCTCTTCTGCAGACACTCTGGTGAACCTCGCCAAAATTGTAGGTGAGCGCAGACAGTGCCGCAGATTGGGCAAATCTACATCCGCTCTATAGTATGCGTATTTCCTGTTTGGTACCGTACCGGCTTGTTTTGCTTGTATGACCGCCATTGCTGAAAACTACTCGTGTAGATGGACCAGCTAGACGAGCGAGAACGCTGGAACCCTTTTTCCACCTGGATCCCCACTCTTTTCCATCCTCATGTCCCTCCGTCGTCGCACAAACTTGCCCCCACTTCCTCACCGCCTCGGGCGTATCTAAACCCACAGCTAGTTCGTGGTTGTCCGTCTGGCATTGTGGCGTGGAATAACATAAAAATATCAAGCTCACTGCGACACACTGCTGCAGGAGTTTAACCAGCCCTTTATAATGAATAAACTCACTAATCAGACTCCATCGAGGTGAAACTGGTCCTTATATATCAGGCAAATAGGTGGATCAAAAGAAGATAGGAAGAAATTTCAGTTACCTTTGTATTTACAAAGTAAATATACAGCTAGTTCCACATGATCTGGAGGTAATAAGCTAAAAGGAACCAAATTATATTTGCTTTAAACAGAAACAACCATTGTGAACATTTTTAGCACTCCTAGTTTAAATGAAAGCATACGGCAGTGAATCATGGTATGGGACTGGAGAGACTAGTACCATCATTAGAATTTTAATTTAGAAATTTCCTTTTTTTGTGTAAAAAAAAATAATTAGGGTGTATTCTTTAACTAAACATACATATTTTCCCCACCAGTTTTGTCTTTTTGCAAAAATGCAACAAAATTAGAAAGTCTTGTTGCTTGTTTCCAGTTTTTCCCAGCAGGTGTTTGGAAACGTTAGTGTTTCCTAAAGAAGTTAATAAACAAATTACAAACTAATACGCTTACAGATATCCTGCAAAGCAAATTTCCTTCCTTAGTATTTGGTCAGACAATGACATCCCAGTAGTACGACACAGGGTGTTAACCTGTGATATCTCCTAATCTCAAGAGACACCTCGTTCTACAACAGAATATGATACGAAGATGATAAGCATCACATGTTTCTGCCATGACAGCAGCTCCTCTGTTTCCTCATGGCAAATATTTCTCCATTCTTCCTCCTATAATTCCAGAGGCAGCCCAGTAACTCAGAATGGAGTTGACTCACATGGGAAAGGTTTTACCTTTTTTTCACTTCACCTTAGATCAGTGGATCAAAAATTTGATCCAACGCTCCACCCATGAAGAAACGAGTCACCCGGCGGGTTCTTTGTGTCCCTGCCTTTTACTTCAGATTAGCTTTCTTTGCCGTAAAGCACGCCTGTGTGAACACACTGTGTAGGATTACAATACATGTCTCTGAATTGGCTCTTGCTGTGCCAGGCTCCACTGACTGTACACTAACCCACAGCCCACTCGATGTGTGCGTGTGGTAACGTGTGTGTCTGTGGAAAAACCCGGTGAGGTCATGGCCGTGGCTGTAGAGTCTGGTTACATGCCTGTTGTCCGTGCAGAGCAATGGACGCAGTCCCAACTACCTTTCGTCTTCTATTTAAAATCCTTCTTGCACTCTTAAAAAAAACAATCACAACCCTGCTTTCAATCGTTTCTACTCATGGGGATGTTTCCCTTCTACATCCCTGTGGTTGAAAATGGGTGAGCAGTTTAATGTTGAAGCAGTTTGGGTTTAGAAGTGTTCGACATGTGAAACCACCAGTTTACACATTGCTAAAGCTTAGAGAACTGTTCAGGCCATGCAGACTGCATCCAGATACTTTCAGATCACCAGGAGGAAATCCCGTTTGTACCACATTGTTTTGGTTCCTCTGAAGCAAAGCTGATACTTGATTTTCCCACGCATAAAAAAGAAGCAAACAAGGTGAAGGTTTGTTTACTTGAGAGAAAGCTTTTTAGACATATTTGCTCTGGATGTATTCACACATGGAAAGTCCTTTGGTTCGCTTGTTCGTTCCAAACTACAAGCGGACATTTCTTTTGTTCGTCTTTATTTGGTGCGGGTTACTTTCATATTGTCTTTTTTGTAAGTAAACTATAAATTCTAAGAAAGCAAAGATTCTTGCTCCTATATGACAGAAATGACCGAGGCGAGACGGAGAATTCTCCAGGAAATGAAGGAGAACCACTGTAGGAGTCCTGCTTTTAGAGCCTCTGTTTGGTATATTTGTGCTGTTATTGCAGCTGCAAAATCATTGTGAGCATTCAAAACAGCTCATTATACTCAGATGCTGAGTTGTTTTACTTCTGCGTTGTAGGTACCAGATCAGCTCGGGTGGTCAGATCTACTCGGGGCCCCGCCCCTTCTTATGACGTCAACATATGGCAACTCCATTCGAACAAACTGTGTTGAACCAGTTTCTTAAAGATCAAACCTCTTTTGGAGTTTCAACATATTATTACCTATGGCTATTTGCTATTATTTTATGTTTCATTGGCGATCTAAATTAGCCGAAAGTAGAAAACAATCATTGTCAGTCTTGAAAGAAAGTACTGCGTTCTAAGATTGACCTCTGCCATTTAACAAGGTGACACTAAAAGTCACAGCGTATTTTTATTCTTTTGTTAAAATCTGAGGGCAGGGGAGGAAAAATCCAACATTTAAAAAAATGACTTTCGTAGAGATTTTAGACAAAGAAAACAGTTATTCTACATGTCGAAAACCAACGGTTGTTGTTGACACAAAAAAAAGTATTGTAGCTTAATATGGCTAAGTGAGCGAGCTAAAAGAGGCTAACCTGTTAGCTACTGAGCACAGCTAGCCACAGCGCTAACCAGCTTTCCCCCTTTATATCATGGTCTAACAGTTACTTTGTTCATCATAAAGAGATTTTTTTCAGTTTTGTTTTCATCGATCAGGTAAAACTTCATCGGTCATTAGACATGTTAACATTACAGATCCTCCCGACTCGGCCCACTGATGTTATTATCGTTGTCACATCATGTAATGTTTTACATCATGTGGCAACGTTCAGCCAATATTGTAACGTAACGTCATTGGCATGCGCAGGGAGCAGATCTGGTACCTACACCAGTAAGATGAAAGTCCATATTCGACGATACGATTTCCTGTAGTTTGGTCCCTGTGAGGCTGGTTCAGACCAGAAGTAAATTGCACCAGAGTCCGTTTGGAAGCGGACTGAGACCACCTGAAAAAGTGGGTCTTAGTTCTGTTGTTTGGTTTAGACCAGGGCTCACTTAAGTCTATTTGCACGTACAATAAAAAAAGGTCTGGACAAAGGATGGAAATTAACTGGCTGGTTTAAGCAAACCAAACATGGCAGGTGTGAATACGCCCAATAAATTACTTTTATCATCATCTTTCACTTTGCTCAGGTTCCAGATGCAAATGAATGGTTGAGATCCAATCTTTTTTGTGGTTAACATGCAGCGATAAATCATTAAAGAAAACATTACTGCAGAGTTAATTCATTTATCCATCACTAAATAAAATGCATTATATAGAGTACTGACCAAGACTCATATTTTTTAAGTCTTTGTTTCTTCAATTATGATGATTTTCTGCTCACTGCTAATAAGAACACAACATGCAAGATAGAATATAACAGCTGAGTAGTAAAATGCATTTTAAATAAAGAAATGTGAGCTTAATTACTGTTTTCAGTACCTGTTTAAACGCTGTTATTTTAAAAAGGTGCTGTTAGTATGAGAAACAAGAATAATCTAATGTAGAGTGCAACTGTATGTGTGCAAAGATAATGTGTTTTTACACGATTAAAGTGTGATCCAAAGTTTATGCCAGACAGAGAAGTGGCACATGATGAACACTTGTGTGATATTTGAGAGCAGACAGAAGACAGAAAAACAAAACTTAATTTGTTACCTTTAGTCACAAACCCCACCCCCAATCATTTCACAAAACTTTATATCTTTCATTATAATTTAAAACTTTGTAGATATTTCAGTTTTTATAATATTTTGTTTATAATGTAAAGAAAATTAAAATTTTGTTGCTTTAGGCTACTTTAAACTATATAATTTTTGCTCAGGGAGCTAAATGTCAGAACACACCTGGTTTACACTGCAAAAATGTAAACATAAGTAAGCAATATTTTCTTGAAATAAGTTTATTTTCCCTTGATTTGAACACAAGACAATTTGCCAAGGGAGTAAGATGATTCACATTTAAATAATACAAAAAGTTGGTATTGTATTCAACTGGCAGATTATCATGTTAAACTGCCCAGATTAAGGGCTTTTAGCCTTTGTGTAGATTCTCATTGGACAGGACCACTCTAAGTGTTAAGGCACTTCATTTAAGCTTTTTCAATATTGTCGTACCTCTAATACCCAGACTTCTAGAATAAAGAATAAACTTTTACTAAATGTAGTAGTAGTGCTTATTATCCATCCATCCATCCATTTTCTGACACGTTTAATCCAAAGTGGGGTCGCAAGGGGTGCTGGTGCCTATCTCCAGCTGTCTATGGGCAAGAGGCGGGGTACACCCTGGACAGGTCGCTAGTCCATCACAGTTGGACTGTTGATACAAAAAATATTATCTAAAATCTGATGTTAGTTGTTTAGTTAGTTTGGCCTTATGGTGCTTCTAGCTTTCCAGTTTTAAAACCTTGGCCAATGTTTTTTGCAACTGAAAACACTGAATATGACTTTCAGTTTAGTGATGGTTATTTCAGCCAGCTGACCTCCAGTGTGCAGCAGATTGGGGAGGTGCTGTGTTGCCTTCAGCATCATTTGAAGAAGATGGATTTATTATGTAGTTTTAGTCTTGCATAAAAGGTTAGAGGACAACTACAGCTGTGGTGAATGTGTGATTTCTTCCTGACCGGACTCCTCAGGTCTTGGATAGAAAAACTTTTCTATGTTGAAAAAGTGAGAACTTTGATGAGTTGATCTGCTTTGTACCAGTTCAGACATTTTGGATACATACAAGTTTTTAACAAGTTTCAACTTTGATACAACTTAAGATGAGTAAAATAGAACATGTTTTAATATGTTTCTTCATATATATACACACCTTCATGTCTTTTCCATTTGGTTCATTTAAGCTTCAGGGACAGAAAACAACAGGCTGCATTGTGATATTTGCAGTTGAGATCACATTTCTTCTTCCTGGTTGTGGTTTCTAAATACTTTGGTCAGCTGATGGTGCTTGTTCATGCTCCATTGTAGAACCAAAGGAGGAAGAGTTATTTACAGAATTTAGATTGTCATGATAGAAAAGAAAGAGAAAGAAAAGAATGTTAACAAAAAGGATTTAAAGTGTGACCGCATGATCTAATTGTCTTTTAGATTAAATGTATAACGTGGTCCCATAGTGTTATTTTCAAATTTTACTGTACACTTTTAAATTTTTAATTCAAGCTTATTTAGTTCTGTAATATTTGTCTTGAAGCTGTGCTAGAGTAACCTGACAACAGCCAGATGCATGTCTCGCTCCGCCTAGCTCCACTCACATACATCTGGGAACCCGCCATAGGAATTGCCTTTACTGAAGGCTGGGCCTTATCAAAACTCCTTGCATATGATTGGATAAGCCACTTGTCTGTCATCTTTATTGACGTGCTATTTCAACCACTCACACCGAAGCTAACCCGTGACGCTGTGAGAGGAGGAGCCATTTGGTAGAGCAAGTTCTTGCCAAATCCAGTCGGGAGAAGGGCGAAAACATCGTTTCCACCAACAAAAGCCTTCAAAGCCGTTCTCTGATGTTCTTTTAATGAAACAATATCAGATAGATTGGACAACACAGAAGAAATAGCAGCATCAATGCTAACGCTTGCTTCCTCAATGCGAGCCGCCATTGTTGTTGGAATCTCACGGTCACTTCTCCACTCCAGGACACACCCACCCTGCGTCCTGATTGGACAGACCATAAATTCGGTTGGGGAAATCACTTTCAATGAGCGGGTTCCCAGATGTATGCGGGTGGAGCTAGGCGGAGCGAGACATGCATCTGGCTGTTGTCAGGTTAGTGCTAGAGCAGGGTAATCTCTAAAACCTGCAGGATAGCGGCCATCGAGGACCGACTTTGGGCATGCCTGCTCTATATGCTTCAATAAGGCTAGACTATATTGGGCTACTAATTACAACTATCCATCTGTTCACTTTAAATGCTTCAATAAGGTTAGGCTAAGTTAGGCTAGTTTAAGTTACATGCCTCACTGTCTCATCCTGACCACACCCCTGCTAAACCCCCTCCACTCACCACACTCATCCCTGCCCCTCAGGGTTTTATGGCTGAGACAACTTTGGTTGCATCTCTTGAAGGCGGGGTTATGGTTTTACATGGGGGTGAGTTACACTTTAAAGACCTTGTACAATGAAGAACGCTTTCGGTCTGCAAGGTGGTCAGATACTGGTCATACCGACTCAATGTTCTAGCCCTACCAAGTCTTTTAAGTTGGGCGTGCGATTTTTTCAATCATTGCATGCAGGTACAGCTCACATTGTACGACCTATGCTCTGATGCGATCTACCTGCTCACATGGCACGTCTAAAAACCACGTCGGACTCAGCTCCGCAGTGAGATGGCGCTACTTGAACTCGTCTATCCAGAAGCCAAACCAGTAGACGAGGAATATGAAGCTCACTAGAGTGAAACACGCTGCCTTGGCAATTTGTGATGAAATCCCCGAGAAGAAAAGGCAACAATGTATTTGGAAAAAGACATGGCAGACAAACGTGGCTACTACGGTCCGTCAGTTTTACAGAAAGAACTCTATTTCACTCGCACCCCCGCCATGCTTCTGTGTTTTCATCTGAGAGGAAGAAGAAGAGTCCTTGTTCGCCCACTGAGGGATTTGCCCACGACGGTCGACTGAAAATCAAACATGTTTGATTTTCTCAAACATGTTTGATTTTCTCCCGAACTTAAGATTCCTGATCGGAAGGTGGTCGTTAGAGTCTGATCGCCCCTCGTTACCCCCTGTACACTACACAACGCACGATCAGGCTGAAAGTCGGCCCAATTGAAAGATTCTCGCACGACTGGAAAGTTGCCCCGAAAAGGGCAAAAAAATCGCACCATGTAAGCCCGGCCTTAGAGTAGTAATCATACTGGACTTTAAAGGAACACTTTGCTTTTTGTTGTTAAAAGACCTCCTTGCTCCAAAAATGGTTCATGGACCTTTTAACAAATATGTAGGATTAGTATTATCCAGAATAAGGGATGTTCCTCAAGGTGCTAAATACGTTTAAAGCATACAATTGTTTCATTGTTGGCCGTTGTCCAAGCAGCACTTCCTTCATTCAACCAACAAGGATCGGGTCCATTTCTCCAAACAAAGAGCTCTCTGACCATTGTCTTTTCCACTTTGGGCTGTTGTAACTCACAGCAACTTAACAAGTCCATATTTACAATAACATCCCTTTAACTGGGAACATAAAAAAGCTATGCAAAAACTAACAAAGGTGTTGTTAATCTTTTTTCATTCAGTGTTCTTATTCAATAAGTAACCTGAGCACACTTTAACTTTAAATCAACAAGTCTTTCAGTGAACAGCTAATATATCACTAAATGACAAACCACTATGGCATTCTGGGTTTAGCTTTTCCATCAACACTTAATTGTAGTTTTTCAAATTTCCTGTGTGTAAAGTGATTTTTGTTCTTTAATGGGATGGCAGCATTAAATCTCAGCTCCCTTCCAAAATTGATTGGCTTAATTTAGGTGATTTATCAGCTTCTGCAGATGTATTTATGTTATATTCAACTGTAGGGAGTCTTAAAATTAGACTGCAGTGCACAGTTGAGCTGTGCCACAGTTGTGCTAGTGATGCTAGTAATAGTAGACGGCATTGAAGGGGGGTGGCTATTTTTGCCCTGCTGAACAAATGGCTCAATTGTTCTGCCTCTAGGTGCATGAAATCACTTGATATGTCAGGGGTAACGTTATATAATACTCTCAGTGGGGCCCCAAAGGACTGTATATGTGTGAGTGTATGGCTAGACATATCCACTGTATTATGGTGTAAATGGGATAAGGAGACTAAGTGCACGTGGTGTGACCTGAGGTAACCCTGTCCGTAAGATTTTATTAGTGTGTCAAATCAATTTCTGTCACATTAACCTTTGAGCTAAAGGCTTCTTGCTGTGTTCAGCTGGGAATCTGTTCTGTAACTGGTCTCCACCCACGTCTAGATCCCCTTCAAGACGATCCCACCGTTGTCTTTCTCTGCCTCCGTCTTTAACGAGCACATGCATGTAGTCGCACTTAATCCGTCTGAAATTGACTCGAGTCGATGGGATTATTTTGCTGAGGATTTGTTCTTGTGGCGTTTGGTGGAGAAAAACTCTGAATGTTCACCTCTTTCCCACCCTCCTCCCTGAACCAGATGGCTGGGATAAAAAAAAACATATTTTTCAGCTGAAAGACACACCTGCTTTGGTGAAACCTTATAATATTTACATGAAATTGCTGCATAAAGCTAAAAGCTTGTGAAACTGATGCGTGATATACACACCCTCTTTGTTTTTCTTTTTCTTTTTTTACCAGCATATTAGGAATGTTTCACATTTCATACACGTCTGATACAAAAAAATGCTACCTAACACGGCAGAGTCTCGTGCTTTTCATGTACATCAGTCCAGCTTTAATCACAAGTTTTCCAGAGCAGAGCCCTCATTGTGCTCTGATATTGTCTGGCCTAAAGCGCGGGACACAGTAATGATTCAGCTCACATTCACTCCAGATCGCTGAGGTGGCTGACACTGACCTCGGATCAGATGGCTCGCTGTCGGCTCGGATGTAACAGGATCTCCTTTCATCCGGCCTGACTCCCAAATCTACATGTGACTGCGAGTGCGTGCATGTGTGTTGGATTGTCCCATGTGAGCCTTGCTTGGGGCTCAGTTGGACAACTCTGTGTTTTTGTGGTAGAGAGCAACATGATCCATGTTTATTTACTGGAAATCTGTGTACAGCATTATGATTGTTTCGTCGTATTCTTCATCAAGTACATGTGCATTGTGCATTAGAGAAGCACCAGTCAGAGATTCAGGCTCATTTGTGTTTTCTGGCTTCTTTTTTCTATAAGTAGACAATAGCGATGGTTAGTGATTAAAAATAATGCGATAATATTTCATCGTAGTCTTCTTGTGTAACGCTAATTGAGGGTAGGCGCATACCAACAAACTTGGCCGCAATTACGGCCAAGTTTGTTGGTATGGCAATCAGAAAGATTCGGCTGAGGAGCCTGTGTGTGAATAAACCATCCGACAGAAAGTAAAGTTAAGTTATTGTATTTTAATGCATACTTTTTCATATATTTAGGTAGGTATTGAGTAATAATATTTTCTTATAAATATAGAAAATAAACACAACAAGAAAACAACAATAACAAACAAATAAATAAACCCTGATGAGACACAAGAGTTTTTCTTTCTCTTATTCAAGTCCGTGGGTTTTTTGTTAAGGTGATTAATGATTCACCAAACAATAGTCCAACTGGTTTAGTCCATGATCCAAGGGAAGGGGGAAAAAAATAATTAATTGCATCCTACCGCAAAGCTGCGGTGATCCGGTGGTAGTTCCTGACGTAGAGACAATGGGGGGGGAAAAAACCATTGAGTGGTTGTCACAGCACACTCAGTGTAATGCTTCGGCTGTTTTAATTTGAGTCGATTTCACAGTCTTCTTCAGCGATTCAGGAAAACGCCAACATGAGCAGCTAGTCACAGCAACAGCAGCAACAGCAATGGAGGAGATCCGAGTTCACCTTCGACCCAGAACTTAAAGTGTGCTTTCCTGTTTGACCCACCAAAATAAAATGCGGGTGATTATTTTATGCAGGTTACACTTGCTGTAATTATTCAAATTTTAATGGTGGTGTTTTCAGCTTGAGGAGTAGATCTTTCCAGTGTGAATCCATCCATTACCCTGAAACACACTAAAAACCAAACCCTGACATGGTCACAACTGAGAGCTTTAGCATTATTGAACCATAGGGCAGTGTGTTGACTCTGAAATGCGCATTCCAGTATACCAAAAGCAAGAACAGGAAGCTCCCATGTCATCCCTGGGAGCTGGCTTGGGAGCTGCCTGGCTATGTGTTTCCTGGACGGGGCCGCCTTTTACAGTTGTCTTTTGTATCTCTGCTAAATTCTGTACCTCTGCTTCTGTCTCCTTGAACCCCAGATGGCCTTGGCAGATGGCCGCTCACACTGAGCCTGGTTCTGCTGGAGGTTCCTTCCTGTTAAAAGGGAGTTTTTCCTCTCCACTGTCACTACAAGCATGCTTAGCGTGAGGGATTGCTGAAGAGTCAATGAGTCGATGCAATCAACTGGATTTCCTTAGAAAACTTTGAATCAATTGGACTGTATTGATCTGGTGAATTGAAAAGTGCCTTGAGATTACATGTGTTTTGAATTGAGCCTGGGACTTTAGAACAGAAAATATGTGTGGAATAGCAGGAACAAGAGGAGGAAAAAACAAGTTAAAACAAAGTAGCCTCATGAGGCAACATGGAGTAGTGAAGGAGGTGCAGAACTGCTGTAAACTACATTTGAACACAAAGTGGGGACAGGAACCCCACCAGTCAGATTTTTCATTGAGAATTTCACTTAAAACCACTTAAAAAAGCATGAACAGACCAACACAAGTGTATCGGTCTTTAATGAAGCTTGAATGAGCTCTCAGGCGGCTAGATAGGGGTAGTCTACTATTTTAGGATGGGAATACTATAAAATGTCATGTAGTCAAAGGAGGAGGTATCAGAAGAAGCTAGCTAGTATGAGCAACAGCTGGGCAGTATGCTAAGATATTGAGAGATGGTGCTCTTTTGTAGTTACACATCTATAGAACAAGATTTTTTCAAAGCTCTAAGAGTTTTCAAATCAATAAAATGTTTGTAAATTTTATAGATTATAAACCACAACATAACTTTAGTTTGGGAGTTTGTCTGTTTGCTTTGGTCCTTTAAGCCAACCACACCAGAAGTCCTTTGCAAATAAACTCAGACGCATGTTTTTCAGTCCACTACAGATTGCTTATTTGGTCAGTACCAGAATTCAGAGAAGCTTCTACATCCGTCCAAACAAATTTGTCTTTCCAAGCAAACAAACAGTTGCCGCGTAAAGGCAACCTTATCTTCTAAAGTTGAAAAGTCTTAGGCAGACATTTGATGATCTGTATATTAATGCATACTGACTGAGCTCTCCTCAGTATAGGACAGTCCTTTTATGGTACAAATAAAGCATCTATCATGACTTAATTACTTAGTTCCTCACAGAAACTTAGATTTATTGTTTTAGAATTTCTTTTGGGGGATATTGTTAAAGATTGAGAGCTTTTTGACCAAAAAAGAAGATTCTTCCTTCTGTCCACATCTATAATAGTTTATTCTAGTTATTTGTGAAGTTTCAATCTTAATATTAAATGACCAGGTTGCTTTTGAATGTATTTATTTTAGCCTTAATATTAATCAATGACCTGCATTAATGAATACAAAAGGTGTCTTCTGGTTTGCTTTTTGTGGAATATAATGTTTTATCATTTGAAGTTTTTAAATGTTAAATGTTACATGTTTAAACCTCTTGAGCTTTGTCAATAAGGTAGGTTGCTTTTGGGTCAATAAGAAACAACTAATGACTAGAAAGTTGTAGGGAAATCATATTTAAATGTCAAATCATTCTGGCTTAAAAATGTATATAAATGTACTCTTGTCCCAATTTGTCCCAACATTTAGACAATTTCTTATGCAGGCCACTTATACTTCAGCTTGTACACCTAAATTCAACCAGTCATATATCAACGGTCATCTGTCAATCAAATTTTTTCGGTCATAGCATCTTGATTCATTTGTCGCAGCTAATATACGCAACGGTTGAAATAAGAAATAAGAATAATTTCCTTTCCCATTGAGTTCCATCCCAGTGTTCACGGGGATGGACGTCTGTGTCTTCAGCAGGCGTAGAGCTAACATTACTGGCAGCGTTGCGAGGCAAGGGCTCAAACATTACCGCTGGAAGCCTTCTACACCAAACCAAGCTTCTGGCGTCCTCTTCCACAACCTCTTCATCCCCACTTTCTTCCTCTAAAATAAAAAATGTATGACAGAGGAGACCTCTGACACTAAGCTCTCCTCCTCTTGCATGTTTTCGCTGTCCATAGCGTTCCTTGACAGTGTCATTTCTAAGTCACCAATTTAGTGCTACTTGGTCCCAATGGAATTTCCCATTGAGAACCAACTAGCACTAAGTTGCTAACTGGTTAGCAAGATGCTTCTGACAAACCGGACACAACCAAATGCTTGCGAACATTCCGCCACAACAATCCTGCCTCCTTGATAAACGACCAATCATATTCACTTTATTCACTCGTGTAAAGTCGTGCACCACTCAGGAGAATTCGGAAATGCAACGGTTGGAACAGCAGTTTCACTATTACTTTAATTAAGCAGGTTTAATTGTCTCAGTTGATTCTAATAAGAGATCAAACTACACATAAGGTACCATATCCTGCCCAGAGACTGTGTCCTAAATATTTGATTGACTTTTCATTTGTTTTTCTCCTAACACAGAACTAAAGTGTGGCACACTGCTCTGTGTTTCAGTTTTACCTGTCTGGTATAGCGCTGCATCACTCAGCCAGCAACAAAAGGATTTAGTTCCTCTTTTAATAGCAGAGAGTCACAAAATAAAAACAAGGTAATTTCTCTCTGATGCACCATTAAGGAAATCTCCAAACAGCATGCTATACATTTTGCTTTGGGATTAGGTTCTTGAGGTCTTGCCTGTTTACCCCTACTACTGCTGCACAGTTACAGTTATTTTCTATTATCTTCGGACACATCTCTATGACTAGACCCCACCCTAACACTAAAAGAACTCTGTGGGAATATGACACAAGGAAGATGGAGTAGATCTACTTTTTCATCATAACAGGACACAGCAGCTTACATGCATTTAAGCAGCATTTAATAGTGAAAGGTTTCGTAAGTCATATTGCTTTTGGTGCTTTAGTGTGTTTTTGATATTTGCTCATTTAACTGATTTAGCCAACACCAAATATTAACGCTAACACTGTCCAATGTTGAACTACTGCAATGTAAGGAATGTTTTGAGTGTATGCTGGTTTATTTTCTAAGAGACATCTAAGTAAGTTCATCTGATCTCAGTTTCAAGGAGGAAAAATATAAACTTAGCATTAATAAAAAGAAATATCAGTAGGGCGGAATCACTTTGCCTAAAATTGCAATTAAAGATTGACCAGTACAGTTTTTTTAAGCTGATGTTGTTATTTTTGAGATTTTACAATTAAAGGTACAGTAGAGGATGTTCATTTTCAGGGTGGATCATAAAAATAAGTGGTCATCCTAATTATCAATCATTCTGGTGATATTTTTATCCGCATTTTAATTTACCGGTGGTGAGTCTGACAGAGTGGAAAAATTGTAAATATTAATTTGCAAAAGTTAGCTTTTATGAGCGATGCAAACAGCAACTTTTAAACAGGCGTTTCATAGGTGTTCCCTCTCAGGAGCAGGTACAGGTTTGTGCATGTGCATTTTTGTTTTAATTGGAGAGGGCGGGTCTTTTCAGAAATTCAGGAAAATCCTCCATACCATTTAAGCATTTAAACTAATCTTGTGCATAAAACTGTACCACCTCTAAATCTGCAAAAAACAAAAACAAAAAAAACCCTGCAGATTTATTTGTGAACATCCTGCAATGTGAGTTCAACATAATGTAGGACTGTGAGACATGTTTGTTTCTTTCTTTGGCCATGCTTGTGTATATGTGTGTGTGTGTGTTCATCCCTGACCAGGGTGCAGAGTATGTGCTGGAATGCTAATGTCTTCTTCCTTTGTTGTCCATGCAGAGTGTTGAGTGTGACGGTGCATATTCATGAACCTTTTAATTTCCTGGAACATGTTAACTTTTACCAAGAAAAGGATATAGACAAAATTTAATAGAAGGTATAACCACTTAGAACCTGACAGTTACATCTGCTGCTTTGTGGGGATTATTATGCCGATTGCTGCTTTCTTCACTTTATTTTCAATAAAACAAAACACACAACAGCATAAAAAAACTCATGCTAATGTCAAAGTTTTTTCAAGGATTCCCCTTCACGTGTCCGAGCACTCCAGTTTACACATGTTTTGTAACTGTATCAGGACTCTGAGCTGCTACGGTGTGGGAGTCAACCAATTCCAAATGCATTGCTCTCACTAAAACAATCTCAGGGTGAAAAGGTCATGCTTTCAATGTTGCATCCTAAATTCTTTATGAAAACTTGTGTCTTTCTCACTTGGGAATAATATTTCTGTGCAAACAGATCTAATAGGTGGTTGTCAGGTTTCATGCAACACTGCTAGTATACTGCTGATTTGCCTTAACACACAGAAAAGCATGACTATAAAGTGAAAAAGATTTTGAGTGGCTTTATTGCACTTTTTTGAGGAAAAATTCATTGTAATTTGCCTCTTGGGTTTACGGACGCTTCTGCAGGATTACAGACATTTTCTCTGATTCTAATCAGCAGTTAGACCTAAATAGACTGTTTTTTTAAGCTCCTGGCCTTTCATCCAGTCATTGCTGATTTTATCACGTACTGATTTTCCCACCGATTACCTACAAGATGATTTATGTTAAATAAATTTGCCTTTCTCAGTGTTGCAAAGTTTCAGTAAAAAAAGTTTTAAGCAAGAGATGTTCATCTGGATTAGCCTCTGTTTGTCCTTTGTGGAGATAACGTATTCCATGTTTGTGTGACTTGGAATGATAAGGTGGACTGAGATGTTTGTGGACAGATAAAAGGGGGAGATCCCTTTGAGTGAGCTGCTGCTGACTGGTTGTGTCTGTTTTGGGAAATGCGGAGAATGCTTTTGATGTTGAAGTGAACAGAAGTGGGAGAAAGTAAGGAAAAAGACACCAAAAGGCTTGAACACCGGGTTTAGGATTTAGACTATTTTGACATCTTTTATTTGATTTTTTTTTTTACTTTAGAATGTGGTAATCCAGCAAAGTGTAATTCCTTTGTTAACCAAACCATTTAAGAACTATAAGTACTACGGCTATAAGAAAACATCAGAGGTGTCAAAATAATTTCTATATAGAGCCACATCGTCATTATCAAATCTTTCTAAGATTGCAGCTGTATGAATTAAACTTATAAAGTCATGCTTTCAGCAACATAGAGCACGCTTCTCTGAAAAATGTATCTTTTATTTCAGTTTGGAAAACAAACTTCAACTTCTCAGCAAAGTAGAAAAAAAAACATGCTAAATTTTAAGGAACTTAATACTTTTCTCACGTTTGATAAAGATAGAATGACAGCACAGCAGATCATTTGGAGTTTATCGTATTTGATTAGTTTACTAAAACAAGTTTCCACTGAAAGACCTTACGTTTAGCCACTGCTTTTGGATATACAAACTCATCAATAAGTAAACACATTACACCTGATACATTTTTCTTGAAAGATAGTAGCCTTCGGAATAAACACATACTACTTTTTACAAGCTTTCAATGCTTTGCGTCATGTACCGTTTTAATTGATACACGTTTTTAGACTCTAAAGGATCAAATAAATTGCGTAGATGATTACGTTTTTGGATTTAAGTTTGACATAGTATCCAAGCCAATACCATCCATTTGCAGTCGCCCTTAGATAGCATTCTCCGGCTATCTAAGGGCAAAAGGTGGGGTCCACCCTGGACAGGTCGCCAGTCCATCACAGGAAAACACCCATTTACGCAGACACTCCTTAGGAGAATTTAGAGAAGCCAATTAACCTGACCTTCATGTTTTTGGACTGTGGGAGGAAGGCAGAGTACCAGGAGAGAGCCCAGGCATGTTCAGGGAGAATATGCCAACTCCACGCAGAAAGACCCCGGGCCGGGAATTGAACCTGGAACCTTCCTGCTTCCTGTCCACTGTGCCACTGCACAGTGTCAATAAGCCACTAAGCCCCAAGCCAATACCTGAGACAATATTGTACCAATAAATTATCAGAAAACACTCCACAAATTTCCATCTATCTATCCATCCATCCATCCATACATCTTTTGTTGTTTATCAGGGATACTTGTTGTGCTGCCTTCTCCAGCAGTTTAAAATAGTCATGTTAAAAGTCATCAAAAGTCTGAAAACTGTCAAGTTTCAATGTGACGGCTTTGAGTATTATACATATAAGTAAACGTGATCAAATGCAGTCCAGGTCATTTAAAATAAAATAAAAATAAGCTGGTACTGGCTAATATTTATCCTTGGAATGGATTTCAGGATTTTATTCCTTGTTTTGAAATGGTCAGACCTCTGGCTGTTTACCTGAACTTTTAACCTTTCATGTACCGATTCGCTGCCTGAGATCTTCTCATGGGGCTCCGAGTTATAACCTGCCGCAAAAGGTTGTTGTTGTTTGGCTCCACAGGCTAAGGAATGCTCCCCTAAATGATCTCAGACGTCAGATTCTTAAATTCCAGCTCATAAGTCACCGTACCCCCGGACATTTTTAACCATCTAAACGGACTCTATTGTTTTAACCCTCATTCCAACAGAAAATGTATAACTGCCATATGCGGTATTTGTGTTGCACATGACGCCATTTTTAGATGACCAACCTAAGATGTTAATAAACGTGTATAAAATAATTGTAGTCCATTTGAACTTTTTAGAAACAGTGTGCAGGCAGTGTGAATACTGACTAGCTGATGATAAAATGATGATGAAAGAAATTCTTTATTTGGCAAAGATGTAGAAATATGTAAAAAGGAAAGGTTTGACTCAGGGGAGGAGAAAGATATTACCACCCTCAGTCTGGCTCTGACTTCACTTTATAACACCTCACCGATGCTGTAAATAGTTGAGCTTTTTTCCCCCACACCCACACTAAAGGGTTTTTTGGTTACCACACAAAGCAAGGCAAGTTTTTGTATAGCACAATTCAGTACATTGACAATAAATAAATAAAGATTTAAAATGTGTATAACAGATAAAACAATTAGACCACAACCTTATAATAATGCCTTAGTTAACAGATTAACTTAAAGTCAAAGGCAGCTCTAAACAAATTGGTTTCTTAACTTTAATAAACTCAGGCTTTCAGCAATTTTAGTCTTCTGGGGATTTGATTCAGATCAGTGGAGCATAAGAACTAAATGCTGCTTCTCCATGCCTGGTTCTAGTTCTGGGTGGAGAGAGTAGGCTGGAACTAGAAGACCTGACTGGTCTGAGAGGTTTATAGACGTATTGAATAAAGTCTTTTCTCTGAGCTACAGGAAGCCAGTGGAAGGACTTCAGAACCAGGCTGATTTGCTCTACTTTCTTAGTTGTTGTGAGAACACAGGCCGCAGCGTTTTGGATCATCTGTCTCATAATTGAACATAATTGAATTCACACTGGAGAAATTTACCTCTGCATTTTAACCCACCCTCTTGAGGAGCAGTGGGCTGCCACTGTGCGGCGCCTGTGGAGCAGTGTGAGGTTGATAATCTTGCCTCAGGTTGCAGGCTGTGGGGATCGAACCGGGAACTTGAAACCTACTCATAGCATGCGGCTCTTTAACGTTCACCTTCCAGCTCCCTGGAGCTTTTTCCAAAATTTATGAAAATCGATTTTTTGTTTGTTTGTTTGTTTTAATATGGTGTGCAGGAGGTCAAACAAAAATGTATTATGTTTTCCAATGCTGTAAGCATTCGTATAATAATAAAGAAATTTAAAAATAATTTCTGTCATAGCCATAGAGATCAGTGGTCATAACTTGCAACCAGCATGGCGCGATGCCAGGCAAACAAAGCTGCAGGTATGTCTTGGACCATGGATTGCAATGGGGAAAAATAGGAAGATAGCGAATGAGAAAAGAGGATTCAAATAGACCGAATGATTTGCTTTCATTATCAACGCTGAAGGATTGACTGCATTTTTGCTTTGTAATGAGAGGTTGGCAAAAAATAAAAATAAAAATTTGGAAAGGCATTTCCAGGAAAGACATCCTAAATATGCAGCCCATCTCAAAGTTGGGAGTAGGAGAAAAACTGTGACTTCCGGATAAATTAGAGGAGAGCAAAGATAGATTTAAGAAGTGGATTGCATCTCCAAACTCCACTACTGCTGCTAGTTTGGTTGCAAGGATGGAAAACCGTCCACAGATCAAACAGGTAGCGCTCTGATACAGATATGTGAACTTTCTTCCATTTTTTTCCCCAAATACTAAAAATCTAAATCACACGAAGGAATGCTGTTGATGGAGGATGGGGGATTTCAGGGTTAGAGAGTTCTGCTCTGATGGATGTCAGTTCCTGCTTGGTTCCTCAAGACTCAATCAACTCCTCAGGTGATAGAAGGCCGACTTTGTATCGCCTCTATGTCCTGAAGGTTCAGGTCTGAGTCCATCGTGGCACCAAGATTTCGGCCGTAATCAGTGGTTTCTAGCTGTAATACCTGAAACTGTGAGCTCATCTCTCCTCCTTTGGTCCGAAGGTCATTAGATCAGTTTTGTTGTTATTCAGTTGGAGAAAATGATCTCAGAAATCATTCTGTTCTAAGAATCTAGCCTAACGCTCTGATCGGTTCATAGTCACCTGGTAACATTGTTAAACTGCATTTACTGACACTCCCAAAATCTAATTGCAAAGAGAGGCATTTTGAACTTTCTCAAATTAATAAAAAAAAATCTGTAATATAAACATAGATTTTAAAGAAATACACGACAGTTCTCAACGTGAGATATTTTTTTAGGCCGTAACAGCACTCCAACGATTACCCTCTGTTTGGGATTAACATATACATTTTTAAATATTAAGAATTTATGAATATTTGACCTAAGTTATGTGGAAAAAAAATTTATGAAGTTGATATTTCTGTCGCTGCTTTTTGACCGTTTCCTGTGTTTGTAGGGCCTGTGTTTCCTCGAGTCTACCAGCAACTGATGTTTTTATTGAAATCCAAAATTAGCTTATGTGGGTTTGGGTTAACCTCTCTCAGGTCTAGATAGATTATTCTGCCCCTGTCTGCTTTCCGACACTTTCCACATTCGTAGAAAAACTACCATATCTAAAAAGGGGAGCAGTTAAAAAAAGCATTACAAAAAAAAAAGTTGTAGTGGTTGTTTTCAAGTATGTACAAAAAAAAAACACAAGGACAAATTCATATATTCCTTTTTAACATTTTTAGATTCAGATTAATCAAAGTTATTTTTAATAAGTCTGAGTTTAGTGTTTGACTGGTTTTACTAAGACAACAGCAAAGATGAGCGATGATGAGACAGGTCTTTAGGAATGACTGGGACGTTCTGCAGCGATTGGTTGGACAGGACTGCACACCTGGTGTCACCGGCAGAGGCATGCCCACAATGGCTAAGTTGTTTTAGGGCTTCCAGCTTTAGGCAAATTGCATCACTGAGTTGAGCATGACAGAATGACAGACCTTCATTTGTTTATAGAGTGTGTGAATGTAACCTGCGTGTGAGTTGTATAAATAAAGATTTTGTGGTATGATGGTGGAATGTTAAAGAACCTGAGATGCAGCAGAAAAGGATGTTATCATCTAATGATGTTTGCTCATTTTCCTGTTATCCATTTTGGGATGTTTAAGGATTGTTTAATAAAAATCTTCCTGACAAATTAAGGTTAAATTTAGTATTTGTTCTGTAAACATTATAAAAGTTCTTGTAAGCAAGGAACCCAATGGTTTGTTCTCACAAAACAATCAATGTTTTAGAAAACACAAACTGTCTTTTAAAAGATATTTAATCATTTAAATGTTTTCCATAATAACTATATGGGTCTATAAATTAGTCTTCTTTTGGATTTTTTTTTACTGCGGTACCAAAAAGCAACACTATGATTGTTTTCTCTGTTTTCTAACAAATTCCAGAATGACTTTTAAATAATCTGCATTTAGTGTGGTTCAAGTACTTTAGATTTACAGTTTGACACATTTAAACTCAGTCCAGACTGCATAAAAGTCAGAAATAGGTCTATAGTTTACTCCTAATGCCCCAAAATAGATGCTAACATTAGCATTGTTAGCAGATGACGGTAAGAATGACGGCCCTTTTCATACAGTTATAAATTTGCTTTTACTGTGTAACTTTGTGCTACACTACTAAACATTTAAAACAGGTTTGATGCTTTGACCAGGCATATGATAACCATTATTAAAAAAGTCAACATGTCGTTTAACTCAAAGCACTTAAGTTTGGATTTATTCCATCCGACGAAGTCATGCTTGCATCAGCTAGATATTGCAAAACGTTCGACACTCTGAGTTCAATTTTGCATAACTTCTTGTGGCATGATAGTTTACCGCACAGCTCTGATATTGTTATCAATCTTTTTCTTCTTCAGACACCG
Source organism: Cyprinodon variegatus (assembly GCF_000732505.1). Classification (NCBI taxonomy): domain Eukaryota; kingdom Metazoa; phylum Chordata; class Actinopteri; order Cyprinodontiformes; family Cyprinodontidae; genus Cyprinodon; species Cyprinodon variegatus. Next base: position 357,099 of record NW_015151092.1, on the reverse strand, counting down.
TCGGGAGATCACCTTCTGGATTCGGCTGTTGTGCTGACATCAGGAACTGAAACAAGGTCGGTAACAAACGCTGTTTCTCACTATGTGTACTTGTGCGTTCTCATGTGCTCGTGTACTCGTGAAACGTCATCAGCCTCAGCCCTAGTACTGTTCCAATTCACAAGAACAGCAAGCCGAGAACGCACAAAGTCCCCGGATGTTGTTTTAACCCCTCCGTCTTTACCCAGCATGCATCAGAGCAGACTTGTCCGTTCTCCAAACAGCTGTCCCAGCATGCACTGCGGCAGCAGCAGCTTCCAATGGAGCGCTAACAGAGCTCAGAGTATTGAGTTAAAAGTTCACCTTTCTTTCGCCGTTGTTCTAGAAACCTACATTTTAAAACCATTTGAGGTTTACTGTGTAATTTACAAAAAAGTTCCGATGTTGAGAGGATTGCGGCAACCAGCGGACCACTGAGGCTAACGGCAGCCTGGTCTAACCGCAGCCCATCTGCTTCAGCCCAGTCTCGGCATAGCCGTGTGTCAAGAACCGCAGGCTCTGATGGCGATTTTTTTGTTTTATTTGGCAAAAAATTCATTTGATTTGCGTTTATCTGACTGTATTACCCCCCCCCCATGATAAAAGTCATAATTTATTAATATATAGAAACTATCAATAAATGCAGCTCCAGATGAGCTGTGAATGTGATGACATCACGAGTACGCTTTTCTTCCAATTGACTCATATTTATCCTGCTTGTTCCTGCTCTCCCCGTGGCCATACTTTCCTGTGTTCTCGTCAAGAACGTACTTGGCGAGAACATTACCCCATACTTGCCTTCTAGTGAACTGAGAAACTTCCTTAATCTGGAAAAACAATGATTTGTTTTTTTCTTTTAATTGGGATTTTGCTCCAATTTCTCTCTTGTGATTCTTTGAATTGAGATTTGCCAAATGAACCATTAGACAAAGATTTCCCTGTCAAGTTAAGGTGCATTAGCCTCAATATCCAGCAGGAACGTACTGCGCTTGTCTTCAAACCTTTTCCTTTAGTTTAGATTTGCAGGCGTTTTGTTACATATTAATCTATCAGTTTTACAAGCTGATTCAAGGGGATCACATCTGCTAGAGAAGCTGCTGTAATATTTTGCAGGTTTAAATGAGAGGAAGTTTAAATTTGGGCAAATTTTGCCCCCTAATTGGGTTTTTCCACCAAGGCTGTTCCTGCGCCACATTGGTTGGTGACGCTAAAGAACCAGGTTGCAGTCAGTATTAAATGGAGCAGAAAATGCTGTTCTTGATTTCTTTCATGTGTAGTTTTCTGTTACAGGTGATAGTAAAACTAACTTCCCCCTTTTGGTTAAAATTGTAGATGTTATTGTTCTCGTGAGTGAAGTGGAAGTCAGAAGTTTTAAATATGGCATTCACAGCATTTTTTTTGTTGTTCATCTCCAAAAATGGCAACTTGTAAAACTGGTTCTTTGTTCTGTTCCAGCAAATACTTGAAATATGTTGAGATGGCAGGAGTTTCCAGGCTCGTCTCTTGTGCAGTGGAAAAACAGAAAGTTTGAGCTATAAGCAGGTGGTTTAGTACAGGAAAAGATTTATAGAAAAAAGGCCCTTAAATTAAAGGGTATTAATGTATGAAACCTATTTATTAATTATAAATTTAACATGTACGGCAGTGTTAATGTTGTAATTAATTCTTAACTGCCTTGTAACTGATTATAGGTGCATTAATATGATGAAGATGGTTTTTTTTATTGTTAAGCTGAATATGGCTATAGTTTCCTTATAGAGTCGATATTTTCTTTTGTTTGTAATATATCGGCTATTATCAAGTTATCTTTTATTATCTTTTTCAAGAAGCCCCAACATGTGAAAAACAATAATACATATTTACATATTATTGAAATTATAAGGTTTCTTCCATTTGGATCAAATCTATTTTTTTTTCCTACTGCTGTGTTTCTGGGGTTAAAAGAAATGTGAGGAAAGTATTTAGCAAATATTCCTTTTATGTATTTCTAGAACTTTAACATTCCCGCCATCTATTAACCTTAAAAAACTTCTTTATGTGTTTATATACCAAAAAATATGTTTGAGTTCTTTTGAAAAGGGAAAATTCCAAGAATCTTTTTTGTTCAGGTTTTTTACAGTATTTTTCACTTCTGATCAGGAAGTTTACTAATTTTAATTATCAGGGTACACTTAGGTAGCCTGGGTGCCATTCCGAACTTAGTCCCGCCCACAACGTTTGAGGTCGGGAAGTTCGGTCTGGCATTTCTTAATAGTAGTGCGAGTATGCTCACACAATATCTGGCGGGCCAATCAAATTGTTAGGGCGGGCTTTATACGATGATGGACAGATGATCAACAGTAACGTAATCAACCACGTCACCAAAGCGCGCCCCATAATCACAGCTCTATGGAGCAGTATCAGACTCATATTCTGACAAGAATTGAGTAGGTATTATTATCATTAATAATAATGATAATAATACCCATGGTTTAAAGAAGCAATGCAGGGTTTTCTCTTCCCTACTTTATTTTTAAGATTCTGTTCATAAAAATCACAAACAGACAAGTTACAGAACCAATCAAATTCAACCATTGCTTGGTTAGACATTGATGTTTTAAAACTGGACTCCCTGTTTGTTGTAGTGGGCTAAGTTCTTTAGTTAGCTCAGGTTTGAAATCCATGAATGAGAAAGATTATCTGATGTTAAAAACTCTTTCATGAATGAGTTAGCAGTTATAAGACTAAGTGAAAGATCCAGGCCCTATTTGGTGAAGCCTTCAGAGACCACGCCCACAGAATATGTACCATGGATTAATGAACTAAAAAAAAAAAAAGAAAATGTCTGTAATCAGACTTAAAGGTGCAGCCGTACGACTACAGAGAGTTTTTGGGAGATCCAAAAAACCTCAAGCATCTTCAAGTTTCAGAGAATTTTTAGTAATAAATTTTACAATCACATTTGCTAAATAAATATGTTTAAAACTTGTTTCTCTGAATGAGGTTCTGCTTTTGCAGAACTATAATTAAAATAGGATGTTTTCAGAACTTTGCAAGTCAAAATAATTTCAATCTCTTTCTCTGACATTTTTTTAGTTGATCCACAGCAGCCTCGTCTTTACTTTAGTTTTCATTCCTTTATATCTTTTTTGGTATAGAAAAACAAAATATATGTCGAAAAACATTAACATGTTTTCAGTTACGTCTTTGTGAAAGTTTCTATGCCCTCTGGCAAAGGGAAAGTTATGAGTTGAATTCTACTGTAGCTTCCCTGGAACCTCATGATTAGCCCTTAAGAGTGCGTAACGATCTACGTTTTGCCATGCAAGTGTTTAAATACAGAGCGGATGTGACTTTTTCTGTAAATGAGCAGTTTTGAAGTCAGATTCTCCTCTTGTACTTCCCTGGAGCACAACATCAACTCTTCCTTAAAAAGCAGTCTGGTAAAAAGCCTGAGACAGAGTCAGATTTCATCCAGAGACACGTGGATGATTTAGGTTCTTCTGGTGTCCTCACTTAACACTTTGTTTTGTTTTTACCAAGTGGCCAGTCCCCATCTATCTCTCCTTGTAACACACTCACATAAACACAGAGACAGGAAGACACACAAGCTGTCAAGTATGTCTTTAACTTGTTGACAGCAACACACACCACCATTTACTCTTGAACACTTGAGTTTGCACCAGTAAAGCGAGGGCGTATATATAGAAATAGTTTGGCGACATTTGCAGGCAGGCAGCACATTGATGCCAACACACACACACACACACACACAAACCCGGCCCGGCCAGCTGCTATGGGAAGACCAGAGGGTTTTGAATGGGAGTGACAGCTGCAGATTCCTGAGGATGAAGGAGGAAGAGAGAGATATGAGAAAGCAGCAGTGAGCACGAAAGGCAGAAAAACCTCAGATTTGATGGGATGTGTCTTAAGGAGAGTTTAGAGAAAAAGAAAGTAACCAAGAAGACTTAAATAATCTAGGATCAATTTTAGGATAATATGAGCTTGAAAGAGGAAGTTATTGATGTTTTGGTTATACTTTTTAAAAATATCCCTGATCTGGAAATTAAAATCCTTAATTTGATCAAATTTCCTTTCAAGAATTATTTAAAAAACTTTTGGACTAGCATAAATATAAAGTTCTAAAAGTTTCATATAACAGAGAAAATTAAAAAAACTACATGGAATGCATTTGCGTCGAACCCCCTGAATAAAAACATCAGTAAGCTTTGCTGCGGTAACAGCTCCAGTCCCAGACAGTGCTATGCTTTGATCTGTAGCTCTGAACGTTTATTTATGGTCATTGCTCTGCTGAAAGGCGAACCTCAGACTTGGTATCTAGTCTCCTATAGATTCTAAAAGGTTTTCTTTCTGCGCCATCATGCTGAGAACTCTTAAAAACCCTACTAAAGGAAGCCCTCCCCACAGCATGATGCTGCCACCGCTGTGTGACCTTTGTTTTGGTGTTTTCAGCACCATATCCAAGGGGTTTCAGCATACTTTTGAATTGTTTGTAAAAAGATTTTTGTCTCATATGACAGAGTTTCTGCTGTATGGCACACTATCCATCCATAATTCTTCTTTTAGCTCTTCCATAAAAGCCAGAAGAGTGGAGAGTATGACTTGTTGTCTCCTACCTGAGCCATGGATCTGTGCAGCTCTTTTACAATTAAAATCCTTTTACCACTTGGTCAGCCATGTCAGGATAGCTTTGTTGCTGAACCGCCCTCTGTCCACCTTCAGACAATCGAATGACCAGAACAAATGCTACAAAGCTGAGATATTGTTTGGTATTCTAATTTAAACTTTTTCACACCTTCATCCCTGATCCTTCTGCAGTTTTGCATCATTAAAGCATTAAATTTAAGGGGTATTTGAGTAAAAGGGGCTGAATTCAAGTGCATGCCACATTTTTCAGATCTATATTGAAGTAAATAAAATAAAAACACTTGTTTTCTTATTACTTTCCTGGTTTAGATTTTTTTCCCCTTGAAAATACAGTGAAATTCATCGAACGAGACGTTCCTTTAACAAAGAGATATGTGCGGAAGTTCCAGCTATGTGAACGATTTTGCAAGGAACTTCAAGGATTGGGAAATTAAGGAGAAGCTGTCTCGGTTTTTACTGGTAGTACGCACTATCCCAATGACGAAGAGAGCGCTGGGTGACCGATTAATAGAACATGTGAGCCCAACTGTCAGAACTTGCCTTTCCATAGAAATCCTGTGTTGCACAAGGTTTTGATTTACCAATTGGATGCACTTAAGTATATAAACAAAAAGCCTAATAGTTAAATCAATTAATCTGCTTTGTTCTCATGCACCGACCTCTAACTAATCTACAGCTTTTAGCCTAATTCACAAATCTTCTAGGAAAGATGATGCTAATTTTTTTTCTCTTTTTATTTGCGGGGTATAATAAGAAAGTCTGACATGAATAAATCAACAAGATCTAATAAGATCCGCTGTTGAGGAGAAACGTTTTTATATCCGCAGCCAGTTTGAGTCACGGCTGATTTCTGCAGAAATAGCAAACCACAACACTTCCCTAAAACTGCAGTAAGCAAAATCACTAACGATCAGCAGAGGTACCTCCTGCAACCATGCCGTGAGGAAATTCTTCGACCCTTTAACTTAACAGATGTTTTATCACAAGTGCTTTTTACAATGCCTGAACCCACTTAGTCTGAAATCCATGTGGAACAAAGTGAAGCGCAGCCTAACTGGGTCGTCAATAGCTCACTTAGTAGTTTTCCATGTTCCTATAATGGATGTGTTTGTAAGCAAGCGTCTGTCCGTAGCATCGGCGCGTTGCCTGCAGGCCATGTTTGGTCTTTCTATCACAGTCGTTAAATGATGTCACAGTTCTTTGCTTTTTAATCTTCAACGTCAGCAGTGATTTGCTTTCTGGGACGGGGTGTGTTGATTCTCAGGGTAATCATGTGTTGTTTGGTGGCAGTTTGACAGCAGCTCGAAAGCTCTGCAGCAGCAGCAGCCGCCGCTGCGTCACAGCAGCTAGGAAGGGACATGGGAGGAAATGGGAGTCTAAACTGAGCTCTCAAACAGGAAGCCAACCCGGTTCTCTCATTGTTGTGCTTTTATAGACTCAACTTCCTGTCAAGTGTGCTGCCACTGTCACCATAGTTACCATCCCTATTACTGATAGGATGTGACTCTAAAGATCTATCGCTGAAAGTCACACATTTCTTTAAATTGACACTTAAAACCATCTTGTGAAAAAAAAAACTTTGATGTTGAAGTCTGATTAATTTTCCCTTCATGCAGTGTTTTGCTTTTTACACTGAATCGAATTCTGTATTTATCCTACTTCCTGATTCTGTTTGAAACTCCCTCCCATCCGTTTAATACAGTGGAAGCAGGAGTAATAACAGAGTCAGGTAGTTTGTTTTTGGACGGAGTCAATAGATAGTTTCAAAAAATGGAGAGAGGGAAGGAGTGAAGGGCAAGAAAGGGAAGGAGTTAAAGAAAAAAAGAGGATGTGGCCGGCAGTAAAAGATGACTGGAGGGGAGTGGAGCTCTCTGGCTAATTATAGATCCTGCTGTGAGCTGGCTGAGGCAGAAGTGCTACTGGAGGTTTCACACTGCCGGATATTTACATGACAAACACGGGTATGTGCTTTAAACTTTGAATTCAGAGATTATTTCAGGATTGTTTCTGTCCATGCACATTTACATTTTATTATGTAGGAATTTTAACAGCTTTGTGAAAAGGAGATACAACAAGTTGAAGAAGTCTTCCAGGAATTTAACAGTTCTTACGGCGTATTTGGTAGCATCAATAACTTTGATGAACTTAAAGATGAGATACAGTAGAAAGGAGAGATTACTTTATCAGCTTTCCTCACCTGTTCTGTTACCTTCCTGAGCTCCAGATTTAGCATTTGCTTAAACAAAACTAACAGAAAACAGATGTTTATAGAAAGCTTACGGCAACTTTGGACACTAGAAACTATCCTACGTGAGACATTCATTCAAAGTTTAGCTAATGGTGGTCAGACGATGTTACCATGTCCAAAATAAGATACCTTAAAGGGAACTGTTATTTATAATGCCATCAGTTCTTGGAATAATTGCCCACTGAATATAAATTAGCTCAATTGTAAGGTATCTTTTAATTATTAAAAGTAACCTTATTATTATAAAATTTGTGAGTAGTGAATTAACATATCGGTGGATAGTCCTTGTCTCAAGTGGAGGAGTTCAAGTATCTTTGTGGTCTTGTTCAGGAATGAGGGACGGATGGAGCATGAGATTGACAGACGGATTGGTGCAGCGTCGGTAGTGATGCGGTCGCTGTATACTGTAGGATTATCATGGAGAAGAGGAACCTGAGTTAGGCATGCAGGTGTACCCATGTACAGTACGGAGGCCTTAGTCCTCGATGCGGCAGACCGGGTTCGAATTCCACCTGTGGTCCTTTGCCGCCTGTCTCTCCCCCTCTCTCATGCCCTCTTTCCTGTCAGCCTATCGTCGAAAAAACAAGCCACTAGTGTCGCCAAAAAAAAAAAAAGGAGAGGGAATTGAGACGGGGGGCAAAGCTCTCGATTTACTGATCGATCTACATTCCCACTCTCACCTATTGTCATGAGATCTGGGTAATGACTGAAAGGACAAGATCGCGTAAACAAGCGGCCAAATTAGTTTTCTTCGTAGGGTGGCTGGGCGCACTCTTCCAGATCTGATGAGGAGCTCAGTTACCCGGGAGGAGCTTGAAGTAGAGTCGTTGCTACTCCACTTGGAAAGGAGCCAGCTGATGTGGCTCGGGCATCTGTTTCAGATGCCTCCTGGTCCCCTCCCTCAGGAGGAGATCCAGGCGTGTCCTATTGGGAGGAGGCCTTGTGGACGGCCCAGGACATACTGGAGAGACTATGTCTCTGAGCTGGCCTGGTGTAGAGCAGCTGGAGGAAGTATGAGTGGATCGGGAAGTCTGGGCATCTTTTCTTAGACTGCTGCCTCAGCGACCCGGTGTAGGAACCATATCTGCTCGGTTGGTCAGATCTGTTCGGGGCTCCTCCCCTCCTTATGACATCAACATGTGGCAACTCCACTCGGACAAACTGTAAGAATACAAAACCAAGGTGGTAGAATACTTCGTTTTGGGGGAGGTGGGGGGTACAATGGAGAGATCAATGGCTCATCATATGGCTGCACAGAGGTACAAGACAGACAACGATGAATTCACTCATACGGCAACATGCACTGGGAAAACATGCAAACTCCTTGCAAAGAGGGGCAATAGTGCAACTATCTGGTCTGCATTGCAGCCCCACTTAACACCAGCATTTGAAAGAAAATGTTCTTTGTATTTGTTTTCTTGAATCTCTGTGCTTCTTTTGACTTAATTGCAGCCTTTCAGTGATGCTAAAACATCTAACGTTGAGTCGCCTTCTCTTAGTGCCAACTTTAACACTTAAGAGTGTTGTTGTTACTGCAAACTGGTAGCATTAATTTCTATTGTGTCAACCGATCTGATTTTTGAGTTTCTACAAAAAAAACCTTCCAGATGATTTTATTCTGCAACTGTGGCTTAAACTCTTAAATGACTAAACATTCTGTAATAAGAGGTTAGTATGTGGTGTGGGCTGGCGACCTGTCCAGGGTGTACTCTGACCTCTCATTCTGACTTCTGTAGATAAGCACCAGCCCCCCAGAAACCTCCGGTAATATGCGGATATAGACAATGGATGGATAGATGATTTGTGTGTGCAATTTAGGCACAGCACATACCTCTTCGTTTTTAAGTGCACCACTTCACCCTACACTTCAGCAACAGTTAGGCCCAGAGGGTTTTAAAAGTAATATCCGCCTGAAAATTCACAACAAAATAAATCAAGAGTAGCCCCACTGTTGTCAGGTCTTAATGGAAAAATGTGGTTCCTGTGTGCAGCTGATATAAAATACATATTTTCAGTTTAAGTTATATTGCAGATGTGTGATTTAATGGTGATAAAACACATTTAATATTACATTTTTTTTTTATACTGAACTAAACCTGTTGGTGAGTTTATCAGGCTGCTAAATATATATATTTCATAAAGCTAATAACCTAATAAGGAGCACATACAGTACCAGGCAATAAAAGCATGATTTATATTCAGTTTGCTGTTTTTGTATGTATTTTTTATTTCCCTGTCATATTGCATCATCTGCAGAAGTGTAAATTGCACCTTCAGCATAAAAGTCATATTTAACGTTGCTAAATGAGGAAATAGAGCATAGTAAGAATGTAAAAGGCGCAGCTGTTAAAATGTTCCTCTGTGCTTTGTCAGTTTGTACTTTTTTGTAAAACCATGCTTATCAGCTAATAGAATATCAGTCATGTTTTTAACTGTGGTCTTAGCTAAGTGATAAGTGATAAAAAAAAAAAGGTTATTATTACTTTGGCTCTTTAGTGGATCAAAAACTTTCACCCAAATATTCGGCAGAGAAGGACTGATAGCAGGAAGGAATATTTTCTTCATTAATGAAAAACAATAGATCCTGGTAAGTCATCTCCATGTATTATGTAACATTAATCCTGTTCAGTTCAAATATGTTTAATTAAAAAAAAAATACTAAAAATGAAGTGTTGATAGTCTACAACTCTCTTTACTAAAGAGGCTTCAGGTGCTTTTTATAGTCAATCAACTTCCTACATCTTGTTTGGGAAACATATTCCCATTCTACCTTGTAGAGAGTCTCCAAATCTATCCGTCTCTGAGAGCATGGATGTTACCGGCCCTCTTTAGATGACTCCACAGTTTTTATTTGTCAATTTTTCTTCTGGAGTTTGATTAGCCGATTCCAACACCCCTGATGTTCTGGTATTGTCATTGTTTTGTTTACTTTAATCTCATGTCAAACTCAAAGCTCAGGCCCTTTAGAGCAAAAACGGACATATCGTGTCTTAAAGTAGAAACATAATTTTTTTTAAAGTCTACAAAGTGACTAAAACTGCTAAATAAATTAGAGTTAGAGTTATGCTCTTTTAAAGAAATTCATGAAATCAAAAGTTTAATTTAGTTAAAAGTTCTATCTATCCATCTGACCTTTATCTCCTATTTTTACTCATTGTCAGATCACATAAACAGGTTTCTTTTGCATAAGTGTCACTTTTTTGCATTCTGACTCAAATACCCAAAGGTACTGACATATTTAACTACTGAAAGTACCTGTTGAGGATGAGTGATTGAGCGACGTTGGCTCTGCTAGTACAAAAGACGATGTTGTAACTATATTTGGACATGTGACAAAACAAGAGGCAGTGTCTGCTCTGTTGATTGTTGACTTTGCATCTAAAACTAGTTGCACTGTTCTGGGTGTAATCTGTGTCTGCACAGGAGAGAATCAGTCATATGCAGGTAGCCAAAGATTGCTGAGCAACTCGCTTTTCTTGTCTTTTCTCTGCCCCCTCCCTTTGCTTTTGTCTGAGCAATTTCTTTTTCTTTCCTTATTATTTTTGGAACTAGCTTGACTTCTTATGGGGACTCTGTTCAGTCATGTTGTGCATTGTTTGAATTGGTACAACTTTAGCGTATTTCACCGGGAATCAAAACACAGTGCAGAACAACATTGTGGAGCGGGTGATTTGGAAAAGTTTATACTAGTAAGAATTTGAAAAGTGTGGCATGCATTTGCATTCATCTATAATTAATCTATACTTTATAAAAAAACACATTTCACTGCAGTCACCTGCAAATCGGAAAGCTGTAGAAGAATACAGAAGTTTGTCTGTTTGGTACCCCAGCTCTGTCCGTTTCAATCATTAGGTCCTTGGCCTGCATTGCCTACTGATGTAGGTCAGAGGGCCCGGTGGCTCCTAGCTTCTGTCAATGTGCCCCAGAGCAGCTGTGGCTACAATGTAGCTTACCAGCATCAGTGTGTGTGAATTACTGCATGTAGTGTGAAGCGCTTCAGAGTCTCCTGCCTTGAAAAGGCACTTTATATTCAGTCTATTTTGCATTGCAATGCAGGGGGAGCATTGTTGAACATCAGTCACCACAGATTCTCAAGTGGATAAAGGTTTGGACTTTGACTGGACCGTTCAAACACATTTGTACGTTTTAATGTTAACTATTTCATTGTGGATGTGTCTTTAGGGCTGTCATCCTGCAGGATATTGAAAACCTCTCATGAACCCTGGTCTATTAAAAAAGAATTTCAAGAATTTTAAATTGATCTCACAATGGAGAAATTAACTCTGCATTTAACCCATCCTATTAGCCCAGAGTGGCAGTCTGTGGGAGTGAGTTTCAAACTCAAATTCTCAGGATTTCAAGCCTTATGCCCTAACCACTGGGCACCAAATGTGTGAGCTTGATATGACAATGAAATCTGTCACATTATGGAAGATGCCAGATTTCATGATTATTTGCTGCATTTCTAGTAATATAGGTCTATTAATCGTTCTGTAGAAGCTTATAGGTGTTATTTATCTTATTATGAGAGTCGGATGCTAAAAAGAGTAATAAAAGAATGATGGAAAGGATGCAGCTTTAGTAGGCGCAGTACTTTCCATTGTAATATCTGAATCTGCGTTGGTCATAGAGCTGTGTACGTAAAACTAAAGACCACCAACTGAAACTCTAAACCAAAGGTTTAGTCTAAGGCAGCTGATGATTGCGGTTTAACACGTCTCCTTCTATTATTAGCCTGAATTCTCTTTCACTTATCATTCTGTCAACTCAGGCAAGCTTTCCATGCATCCCCATAGCATGAGGCTGCAGCTGCCGTGTATCACTGTGGGGATGGTATGTTCAGGACGGCGTGAAGTGTTGGCTTCCTTCCACACTTAGATATTTGTGTTTAGGCCTAAAAGCACAGTTACTGTTTGGTGTAGCAGAGATTAGACTCGATTAGATTCAACTTTATTGTCATTACGCAGGTACAGGTACAAGGCAACAAGATGCAGTTAAGGTCTAACCAGAAGTGCAATAGCAGCAAGTGCAGTAGAGCAATTTTTACTCAGGTTTGCTGTGTCTCAGTTTGGAAATATGTCTATAATTTTTCTTTTTTATAATAATGTTTATTTAATATGTATAATAATGTGATATTTTGATCAGGTTAATAAAATCCAAGTCAAATGAACTTTATTATGTGCTTTTAATCTTACTATATCAATATGGCAAAACTTTACCAAAATCAAATTAGACCGAGAGATAGAGAGTGTGATTTTTTTTTAAAACTTTTTTTTGTTTGTTCTAAACCCAACCTGTTAAACCGGTCCGTATTAAGCTGTGCACACATTTAGAACAAAGTAATAACAGCTGGGAGGAATCAAAGGAGAGGCATCACCTTTATAGTCTGTGGGAGCGACTATCTTCCTCAACACACCTGTGTTTCATTTCGCCCGTCTGGAAACACGCACCTAATCTGCAGGACAAATCAGCACATTCCCAACGGTCCAGGTTACCAGGCAAATGGTGTCTCACAGCTGCCGTGAAGATTTCCATAATATCAGGCCGATGCTCCTGCACATACTGACAGACTCATACAGTCGTGGGAGTCTGTACACTGCAAAAACAATCCAGAAATAAGTAACAAATGTCTTAAATTAGGCATATTTACCCTTAATTTGAGTAGGTAAATTAGATTATTAGCCAATGGATTAAGTATTTTTTTCTCTTAAAATAAAATAATTAGATAATATGCAATTGAAAAAAGACAATGCAGTTGTTTTTTCTAATTTTAAATGTAAAGTGTCTCGTTTTATTGGCAAAGTGTCTCAATCACCACCTCAGTTCAAGAAAAAAAGCACTTATTATAGGAAAAAAAATACTTACATTTTTTGCAGTGTATCTTTGGAGTATTTATTGTGTAATCCTGATTATAGGAATAAAATAACAAGATTAGCAAACACAGCTGTGATGCTTTCTGCCCCCCATACTTCCTGTACCCTCACATATCTTCAGGTTCTTTAGCAGTAAATTCTGGAACATTTAAATAAAAACTAGATTTTGAAGGGAAATAAAGTTTGAATTTACTTTTATTAAAGTAAATTCAGTTCTATTAAAAAAGCTTTACTATTTAAAATCCACTATTTTAAACGTTACATTTGTCCATTTTAAATGATGATTCTGGAGTTGGTTTGCTGAAAGCAAAGCAGATGTTCTGCAGGTGTCACATGTGTGTCCACATGGGTCGTACGCTCTGAATGTTATTTCAACACATGCCTTTCCTGCTCTGTTAGCTTGTGGGAAAAAAAGCTTGAAATCAATGTGAAATCTACAAAAGAAAAACAACAAATTCTGACCTTGTGGTCAAGATTTTAAGGAGATATAATGAGCTGCAACGTAACCTTTTACAGATCAGCTAAGAACATCGGAGCTGCTTGGAGAACGAAAGCGAGTAGATGTGGCTACTTCAGTTTACAGACTAAACCCACCTGTGTGCTACAGGTCATGCCGTTATGGGAACATGGGAACTTAAACTGTATTTTTTACAAAGTCATTCTGCAATACTAATGGTAATTGTGAGTCAAGTCATTTTTCAGCCAAAATGTCATGGTTTGTTCATCAGTTTCATAATCTCAGAAAGTTTAGGCCAGTCCAACTCAATTAGAATATGAAAGCTATTAAAATCTTTGTAGAAAATTCTGGTTTGGTAAGAACAAGTTCTGCATTTTGGAAAAGATAAGATTCTCACGTCCTTAGTGGAAATAGGATCATTTAGATTACAGTAGTGACTTTTTTAGTAAGGGAGCAGCAGTTCTATTGCGCTTTCACATTCTATGTACAGAGACTTCCACATATTTTAATCACTGTTTTCTTGTTTTTTAATTACTTCATAGGGATACTATGAAATAGATCAACACAAAGTTTTGCATTTAACATGTTGACAAATCAGGGTGATGTTTGCACTTCTACTTAGGGGCTCCATCTAAAGCCCAGACTTCAGTCCGAATGAGAATCTTTGAAAATACGCAAACATTAACGTTCACAGATCCTCTCCATCCATTCTGAATGAGAGTAAAGCTGCGTATTGATATGATGACCAATGAGAAACGCGTTGAGTGGTCAGGTGTTTCTGTGTTTTAGAGAAACTGTATAAATAGCAGATAGTCAGGAGGGACATGACTGTGTGGCTGTGGTTTCCCCGCATGTCGGGACAGTGAGTCTATAGTGAGTAAAAAAGAATAGAAACCAGGAATAGACTTTATTTGTGGGGGTGTGTGTGCACGCACACTCCTGCATTCTTTGTTTCCTGGTAAAAGCATGTTCTCCCCGTTTTTTTCCAAGAATAATAACCTTATTATTCCTTGGTGTCATCACAGCGCTGTAGGTTCTCCTGCCAAGGGATGGCTGTCATTCCAGCCTGAGTCGGCATCTGCGCTGCCTCTCTGTGCTTGGACCTCCTAATATGGAGGAGTCCCGACCTGTGCACAACCTCTCACAGGCAAACAAATGCATTTAAGAGTTCAATTAACAGAGATTTTGAGACAAAAACCAACTAAATGTATCAGTTGCTTTCATTTGACTGTATTTCCTCCCTGCCGGCTGCTGGCGACGGGCCAGAGCTCTTTGAGAGTGACACTCACTTCCCCCTCTGCTAAGTGACAGCTGAGCACAAGGCATAACAGCTAAAAAGATGATGTCAGATAGTTATTTTTAATACATGTCAATGTTTGTGTGCTTCTAAAGTTTAGTTTCAGTGCCAGGCAGGTTAGAGCAATCAGCGTCTGCTCCAGCCTGTATGGTGTGAGCGGCTGTGTGTTTGCTTCAGGAGAATGTGTGCAGATGCATCTGCTTGTGAGTGGGAGTGGGGTTTTTTGGAATGTTTGTGAAGGTTTTCCCACAAGGAAGTATATCGAAGTAAATAGAAAACCATGGGAGTAGCAAAGAGCAACGGATGGATGTAAGAGTGACTGTTGCTCCTGCAGCGTTGTCCGCATGTTTATTCTTGTTAGCTTCTGGGGCCGTTCATGTGGCGGTCCAACGTGCCAACAGCTGCTCCTGATGTGAGTCACCATAAAGTTTTTTTCCTTTCCTGTACGTCGGGAACATCTGTGTATATCATGGACAGAAACCACCCCCTGCCTTTTCCCTTCCTTGATCCTGTATTTAGTGCCGGTTGAGGCAATCTTTTCCCGGGACTTAGCTATGCTATGCAAACAGCTCTGACAGTATGCAAAGAGAATGAAAATGTGAAAATGTTGATGAGTGATGACAGCAGTGGGGTGGTGGGGGGTGGATGCCAAACAAAACGGATAGATTAAACTTTTTTTGGCCTTTTATGAGAGCATAGTTTGACTTCAAACATCTTTCATCGCTTCCACAGAGAAAATCCTGTTTTGAGAAGTGCCAATAAGTACAGTAAAGCCTAAAATATTTAATCTTCCTCATCATTACACATTTTTGGGATTTTTTTTTGTTCAAATCTGGCAAGTCATGTTATTGCAACCAGACTGACAAGATGTTAGGTTTAGATACAGATAACCTAAAGCAGTTTAGGTGTTTTTGATCTGGAACCAAATCAGCTGTAGGCCACGCCTGTGGGAACAACAGCAACTGCCACTTTGTGGGATCCGGATCTCGGAAGTGGAGATTTAAAAAAAACAGATAAGCAATGCCTGGCCAAATGTGTTGGTGGGTGGGGGTGAATAGATATTTATAAAGAATTAAATGTTTTTTTTCGCAAGTGATAGAAAAAAATACATGGAAAAAAAGAACAACAACAAAAAAATTGAATTATACTAATAAATATTTAATGAAAACTATTAAACATTTTACTAGTTTTTCCACTGTTAAATCATTCATCTTCTATTCAAAGCTATTAAGTTATTTTTTGAAGAAAATGCCTATGAAGCTCTTTCTTTTCCTTTTTTTTATGAAGTTGTTTTTATTGTTTATTTTGCAAACATCACCATCTGTAAATACTATGTGCTCAAACCTAAAGTCCAGTTTACTCTTGCTAATGTTAGCTGAAACAGGACTTTGAATACCTAGTTTGGTGAGTCTTAAACCACTTAAGTTAGACTTAAACCCCAGTCGCAGCCTTGGTTTTTCACAAAAACCTAAAAGAAGACACCCAATTCTCTCCTATCTAAAGAAGAATGAGAAGGTAGCTACTGTGCTTTAAAGACATGTTGGATTTTGAAGATTGATGAGAATTAGATTCATACTGAATCTAACATGTAATTCAAAATAATAAAGCTTTTTTTTGGACAACCCCCCCTATAAAAAAATGTTTTTGCAAAAGTCTAATCCCTGCTATGTACTGTTTTATAAAGTGAAGGTTCATTTCCACGTGGCGTCTGCACAAATAAACAGTGTATAAGTTGAAACCATCGACTTTGCATTTCAGATTTTTTGTAACTCAAATAATTAACGGCAAACAATCTTCATTTGAACGTTCAAACTGATAAAAGTCTAGAAAATGCATCGTTTTTGGTTTGCATCTCTAATGCTAGTTTGATACCTCTGGTCTCTGACTTGCTGTAGAAACAAGATTGGGCATAAATCTGTCCCGCACTTTCTCAAACTTCTAGATTTTAACAGAAAAGATACAAAAATGCATTTAAAAAGTAACTTTGTTAATATGTTCTAAATGTCCAACCTTTACTGACTCTCTCCCTTTCCCTCCATCTGTTTATCTTGTCGCAGGTTTTTGCACGGGACTCTCAGTGTCCTGCACGGCGTTCCTTCCCATGGACCTCAGGGTGGGAGAGAGGGGGATGCGCCCTGGTTCGGAAACAGCGCTTCTCACCCCGCTGCACCAACCTTTACTCCTCACACCCTTCACCCCGCAACCCCACAGCGCCTTCTCCCAGCAACAGCTGCATCAGCAAATCAGGGTAGGGATTACTTTAATACAAGGGTTCACGACCAGTCAGGAAAAGCATGAATCAAAAGTAAACAGAAAAGGGAAAATATGTCTATGTTCAGGGTTTTTCCCAATGCCATTTTCTTCTGTTTGTACGCACCCATCAAACCATTGACCCTGGAAATAATTCATACTGGTTTAAATCTAATGTGAAATCAAACGTGAAAATTATCGATTTTTGAAATGCATGAATGGGCAAACTGCTACAAGGGAATGACGCAACTTTCTTCACATGTTCTCTGTTCCAGTTTAATATGGAGCAGAGGAGGCGAGAGCAGGAGCAACATGAGAAACAACAAGAACTGCAGCAGCTAAAGCACAAAGACAGAAGTCAGCAGAGTGAGTCCATACACACACACACACACACACACACACACTAAAGGCTTTACTCTAATGACACGTTTCTGAAAGTTTAAATTAAGACCCTTAATTGCCGTTCTTCATCTGATCTTTCAAATATAACCATTGCTCAGAGTGCGAATGGTGGCCAGAGAGGAAAGTCCCTACAGGAGATCAGTGGCTTTGAACTGCGACGGATCTGCGTCACTTCACTTTTAGAGCTGTTTGCTTTGAAATTACTGCTAAATATAACCTGACAAGTGGAGCTACAACAGGGGAGTTAAATATAGAGCTGGGTCTGGGCACATAAA
>NW_015151092.1:337931-339183 GCF_000732505.1 Cyprinodon variegatus | reverse complement strand
TAGATAGATAGATAGATAGATAGATAGATAGATAGATAGATAGATAGATAGATAGATAGATAGATAGATAGATAGATAGATAGATTTATTTAAAAGAGTTTTGCAGAATACTTCTTTTGTCTTAGTTGAATGGTGTGTTGAAACACCAACGTTATTTTTGTGAACTGGTCTGCCTCCTTTTTGCTGTAATTCTTGCATCTGTTTCTTTTTCTCTCCTTGAAACGTGTCGGTATTGTTGATTTTCAGGTGCTGTGGCGAGTTCAGCGGTAAAACAGAAACTCCAGGAGGTGATTCTCAAGAAGCAGAAACAGGCAGCGCTTGAAAGAACAAACTCCAACACTCTGAACGTACATCCTGTACCATACAGGTGAATAAAACATTCAACTGAACAAGAGACAGGCAGCAGATAGACATTAACATTTCATTTTGAATTTATTAATCGCACTTTTCATTGACTTATGCAAAAAGGAAAGGGGGAAAAAGCAGGTTTTTAAGTTAACGTCACATATTAGGAGATAACTGATATAACTGATGCAGGTCGGGTTCTAAAACCTTCTTTCTACGCACACATCAGATTTTTTTATGAAAGAAATATTTTTTTTTTTTTTGCCATCTTCGTTTGCCTTTAGGTTTGCATTCTTGTTTCATTGCATTTCTCTTTAGTTTTCACCACAGCTTTAGTGCCAGGTTCAGGTTTGGACTTTGACTGGGCCAAAATATTCCAATGATTTCTTTATTGTTTAAATATTCTGATTGTTACTGTGTTTAATTTCATTGTTGCGTCGATAAACTAAATTTGGCATAGCTTTACATTCAAGCCTGGTTTATTTTAGAGGGGAAGGAAGGGAACCATATTCTGTCCACTAGTCTGATTGCTCCTGAGCTGAATGTGCTGATATGCTGTTTTTTCTTTGTTTGTCTATCATAACATTATAGTAAAACATCTCTATTTTGGTCTTATTTGTCAAACACTGTTTTTTTTATTATGTTTTGCAGTTAATTTAAATGGGATTTGCAAAGCTGAGTCATGCTGCCGTATTCTTATTAAAGAGAGCATTTCTTCCAGCAGATATTTTCAATGATTTTGTATTCTTTTTCAAGATATTCTGCCAAAAACTTTAATATTGAACATACAAAATGGAGTTTGGACGGAACCTTTGGGGTTTTTTGGGGGGGCTGAATCTGCTGGGATATCCTAACCTGACTCCGCCAGATGGATTTGCTCTGCATATCCATCTGGAAACCTTCCGTT
>NW_015151092.1:333886-335032 GCF_000732505.1 Cyprinodon variegatus | reverse complement strand
TAGGAATCAGTACTAAATAATATGGAAAAAGCCTTTTAACCGTTAATAGATTTAAGGACACTAATAGTTGTGTAAAGTCATTGCTAATGTTTTTATTAAGTTTTGCATTCTGGGAGAAGTACAAACCTAAATGCTTCGCAGCAGCAAATCCAAAAACAGTTTTTTAGAGGTGCTCATCCTGGATGGTGGTGGTGATGATGATGATCAGAAGTACCTGGCTACAACTTTGGAGTGCAATCTGTTTGAAGCCAAAAGGGCTTTCTTAGTTATTTCCGTTTGGCTTTTTTCTAATGAATGATGACAGATTTGAATCTCTGTGTGTTGGTGTGTTATTTTTTTTTCCCTGTTTTTTATTTTTTACACCTGAGTTTGGATGAGATCATTCTAGTCTGTTAGAGATCAGATTATTAGTATTTTTCCAGGTACAGCCCTAGAATTTAGACTGTCTACCTTTTTTAATGCCTGCACCTAGTTGCTAGTAATTGTGTGCATTATTATTTGCTTTCTTCTTTCCAGAAAGCTTGGCCCAGACCCTAATGTGGCCTCCCAGCCTTTGGTCTCATCTCCACCACAGCCTCCGTCTGAGGGCTTGGAGGGGACACCACTGCGCAGAGCAGGTAAAACACTCAACATCAACTATCTGTCCAAAATAACTGATGAAAACATTTTCTAAAGGATATATAAAAACTAGATTCTTAATGTGCAGTGAAAGAGGTGTGATTTTAGAGAAGTAGAATTAAAGGTACAATTTGCACAATAGCACTTGATGCTACACTATTTCAACAGGATTCATTGTAAAATCTAAATAATCCTCTTATCAGTTTTTAGCTTGCTTTGATCTACATAAAAACCAAACATCAGCTTAAAGTCGTACGGAAATCATATGTAAATATCAAATCATTCTGGCTTAAACATGTCTATAAATGTACTCTTTATCAGAAAAATCTGAAAATTTCTGTTTTGAAAAATAAAATCCTGTCTTAAAATTATTGGGGGGTTTGTTATCTTATGCAGGCTTGTCAGCTTGAACAGCTAAATTCGCCCAATCATATATCAACAGTCATCTGTCAATCAAATTTTTTGGTTATAGCATCTTGATTCATATATTGCAGCTAATATACACAACAGTTGAAATAAGAGATAAGA
>NW_015151092.1:320787-331481 GCF_000732505.1 Cyprinodon variegatus | reverse complement strand
GCACTAAGCTGCTAACTGCAATGATGCTTTCGAGACACTGGCCACATCAAAAGCTTGCGAACCACAACAATCCCGCCCCGTTGATAAACGACCAATCACATTAACTTTATTCACTCGTGTAAAAGAACAGCTGTTTCCCTACGACTTTAGTGTTAAGAAGAAAAGTTAAAGTTAAGGAAAAGTGCTACTACACTATTAAGTGGAAAGTTTTCTGCCAAAAATATGTAGAAGCATCTTTATGGAGATGTTTTGTTTCAGAAGGAACTTTCCATGTCAGACACTGATCTGGGATAACGACCTCTCTAGCAGTTTTAGATCTAATCTATCTCATAGGTTTTTCTGTCGGCTTGACCTCCACACTCTAAATAGGCAGGTCAGGTTATTCCTCTCCAAACAGGCTCATCCATTCCTCTAAGTTAGTAGCTTTCTGCTCTGCACTGCAAAAAAAAAAATCTAAATAAGTAATTTTTCCTAAAATGAGTGCATTTTTTTTCTTAAATTGAGTAGCAAAGTGAAACACTTTGCCAATGAAACTACACAATTTACATTTAAAATAAAAAAAAAAACAATTATACAATGTCTTATTTCAAGTGCATTTTATCTAATTATCTTATTTTAAGAGTAAAGACACTTATTCAATTGGCAGATCCTTTTATTTACCTGCTGAAATTGGGGGTAAATACACTTAATTTAAAAAGAGTTGACTTATTTCTAGATTGTTTTTGCAGTGTGGATTAGCGTTCATGTTGTCTGACACAGTACTGGCTAACCCCCAAAACTGTCCCAGCAAAGTTGGAAACATGAAGCTGTTCTAAATGTCTTGTTATACTGAAACCTTAATGATTTAGTTCACTAAAACCTATAGGCAACATCCATACACACACAAACTTTGACACAATGCAAAGTGAATAGCAATGTCCTTCTGGAAACTGCTGAACCCTGATTGGTCCATTGGAGTGCAATGACTTGGGTGTTATGTGGTGTACCTCACAGCACTGCATCTGATGCTTTGCACCAGGCTTGGATGTAGCTGTTTGGACTTTCACACCCATTCTGTGAAGCTTTGTGTACCCTAATTTCCCGACATCCTTGGATCCTACATGGTGTTTTGTTTTAAACAGTTTACGCATTTTTTTTATTTTTCAACAGTGTATTAACTATAATATATTTCTGAGCAGAGGAGAGACATGCAGCAAAGGTAAAAGGTTTGGGAATCAAACCCATGACAGCCACATTAGGCAAGGCAAATGTATTTGTATAGCACAATTCAGTACAAAGACAATGCAAAGTGCTTTACATGATTTAAATACAGGAAGATAAAACTGAATCAAAGCAAGTAGGAAAAAAAATAAATAAATAAAATAAAAAATGCAGAAACAAAAAAGAATATTAAAAACAGTTGGACTAAAGAAAACATGTTTTAGTTAAACTGTTTAACTAGAACAGTCGAAGGCAATCCTAAACAAATGTGTTTTTAGTCTTGATTTAAAGGAACTCAGGCTTTCCGCACTTTTACAGTTTTCTGGAAGTTTGTTCCAGATAAGTGGAGCATAGGAACTAAATGCTGCTTCTCCATGTTTAGTTCTGGTTCTAGGTATGCAGAGCAGGCTGGAGCCAGAAGACCTGAGTGGTCTGGAGGGTTGATACACTGATAACAAGTCTGTGATGTATTTAGGTACTAAGCCATTCAGAGATTTATAGACTAACAGAAGTATTTTAAAGTCTATTCTCTGAGATACAGGGAGCCAGTGTAAGGACTTTAGAACTTGGGTGATGTGCTCTACTTTCTTAGTCTTAGTGAGGACACGGGCAGCACCGTTCTGGATCACCTGCAGCTGTCTGATCCACTTTTTAGGCAGACCTGTGAAAACACCATTGCAGTAATTCATTCGACTTAAAATAAACGCACGGATCCGTTTTTTAAGGTCTAAAGGGCTGATATATACTCAGAAACCAGGTCGTCTGCCTGTATGTGGCAGTGAACGCAAATGTGTCCCCGCCTCTTCTGCAGACACTCTTGTGCACCTCTCCAAAAGACAGGAGGCATCTGATTGGTCAAATCTACATCCGTTCTACACTGCATATTTCGTGTTTGGTACCTTACTGGCTTGTTTTGTTTGTATTACCGCTATTGTGGAAAACGACTTGTGAAGATGGACCAGCTTGAAGAGCGAGGTGTGCAAGAATACTGAGACCCTTTTTCCACCTGGATCCCTGCTCTTTTTCGCCCTCATGTCCCTTCATGTCGTACAAACTTGCCCCAACTTCCTCACTTCCTCGGCCGTATCTAGACCCACAGCTAGTTCATGATTGTCCCTCTTGCATTGTGACGTGGAATAACATAGCGCAGACAACACTTCAATATTGGGCATAAATCAAAAACATCACCTACAAGCTCACTGCAACACACTGCTGATGTAGGATAACCTGCCCTTAAGGCCTCCATAGAAGGGCTCCTCTCATAACTCCATAACACCATCACCACACCCTGTTAGCTGAGTAGCTGCTGTTCCCCATAACATTCGCTTTACAATATTAGCAGTTTTGTCTTGTATCGGCAAATAGCGCACACAATGTCACTCCCTCCATTTGCAATCAATTCCTGTTTTGTTGGATCTGATGTCAAAAGTTTATTTTTTGTGTAACGTTAGTTATTGTGTAATTTCTAACATGTAAATGGGAGAGAGAGCAATAATGGTTTTAAAAATCTGCCAAATAATCTGCATCAGCCTTAAGAAACGTGCACCAGTCTATATCTAATGCAAATAAAATAACATGGAAAATATAACTAAGGTTTTTACCAGCCTTGGAGGGAGGACATTTAATGAATGGGCTGAATCCACAGGTTGCATCCTGTCTGTTTTCTCTGACTCATTCTTTCAAAGATTTTTTAGTGATTTGAAGGGATGACTCAGTACTTTTTGAAAACTTTGTTTGTAGATAAAATTATTTCTAAAAGTACAAGTATAAAACTACACATGAACTGATTTGTGGGAATTGGATTCTTTTTTAAATGTTGCAGTCAGGGGTGTGCTTTGGTGGCGCAGTGGTTGGTGCACACGATCCATGTATGGAGGCCTTAGTCCTTGAAGCGGGCGATCGGGGTTCAAATCTGGCCATTGGTCCTTTCATGCGTGTCTCACCCCCTTTCCTGTCAGCCTACTGTCTATAAAAATGAGCCATTAGTGCTGTAAAATCTCAAAAAAAAAAAATTACTGTCAGAGATAAAGAGGTTTACCAACTTTAAATGACTTTGAACTTTTTTATGTTTTAATTTGTCAGCATCGGAGCCCAATCTGAAGGTGAAGCACAAGCTGAAGAATCACCTCAAAACCAGAAAGAGTCCCCTCACCCGCAAGGAAAGCGCCCCGCCCACCATAAAGCACAGAACCCCGGACGCCCTTGGTAAGAGCACACATACAAACACTACAATGGAAGCCATACCGTTGCTTTAATATTTGTGTCTGAGGATTTATTTATATGATGTCTGATGGTACGACTCCAAACCATAATCGTCTCCCTAACGGACCCACTGTATGTCTCAGCAGACTCTTCCCCCAGCAGCAGCAGCACTCCCGTCTCTGGTTGTAGTTCTCCTAATGACAGTCTGCCCAACGAGAACGGACTGCTGCCATCTGCAGGCGGCCCTTTGCATGAGGTCAGCAAAAAACACACACTCACAGATTTACAAAAAGCTGCTGCTTGAAGGTTTGATGTAAAACTGATCCCGAAAATATGTCGATGTGCAATGCAGCTGACAACAGAAAAATTAAACCACTTAAGAATATAGTTTTTCATCAGATAGACACTTTTTAAAGTTCTAAACAAATAAAACATGCTGTGATTGAGCCGAGAAGCTGCTCTGCAAACATTAACTTTCAGTAATGACATGTTTAAAAGAGCGACACAAGAGCTTGTTTGTCAGCTGGTTGTGCATTATTGATTTAATCATGGAAAGTCGTCCTCTGTTACACCTGCTTTGGTGTCTGACTCATCAGCTGTTGTGTCGGGTGTCAAGTCTGGCAAAGTCAGAGATAAAGGTTTCATCAGTCTGTGCTGCCAGTCTTTAAAATGCAGAGCGTCAACAGTTTCCAAACAATTACATTTGTGGTAACAGTTAGGAAGATATTTAACAAAATCTAGAAGCAGATGTAGCGTCTATTATTCCCATGATACAGCAGTGCTGATCTGAAATGTTGGTACTTTCAGGCTCACAAGCTGCTGCTTAGAGATGGAAACTTGTCTAACTTCACCATCCAGAATCCGTCCACTCTACCCACCATCACACTTGGACTGCCAGCCAACCAAAGGGTAGGAATCTGCTTTATCATAATTGTTTGTATATGTTTATACACTTCAGTTGAGTTGTTATCCTTTTTCTCTGCCTCTTTCCTGCTTCCTTTATCTACATGTTTGAGCATCTTCCAAACTTAATGGCTACAGCATCTTCTTAAAATATATCACACATCAACATTTTCTAAAGATGTCTAATGCTTTGATCAGAAAAGATTCAGGTCTGGGAAAAATATGAAGATTGTTTCATATTTATTATCCAGTATGGTGGAGGATCTTTGGTGCTGTGGGCCAGATTGTCTCACAAAAGACCTCTGAACCTGGTTTTAATGCATGGAAAAGTTCCGCCAAAGCGATCAGTTCATTATATTAAAGGATAATAACGCCCACCCCAAAGACGAGAGGTCTAATCAGCGAAACAATTGGGAACATAAAGGAAGATAAGACATATTTTTGGATGGAAGAATTCTCAGATATGTCAATTTTTTCCCCTCTCTTCTATTTTAACAGCTTGAATTTTCTGCCATGCTTTTCTCAACAATAGTTGTTCAGCTGAATTCACTAAAATTGTATTATTTACATTACTAGATTTCTTAAAGGTTTCTCTTATCCATTTCCCTTCCTGCATAAAGGGTTGAATATACAGTATTTCTAAGCTTCTTAACCCATCATGTCTTAAAGTTTCTTCAAAGCATCATTTAAAATCTCTTAGGGATCCTAAATGAATATGAAATGTATCTCCCAAATACCCTGTTTTTAAAAGGAAGTGGATGAGTAAAAGGAAGCGTGATGATGTCAAAGCTGGGGTGCTGACTTGGAGATTTTCAGTGTCTTTAAATTGAAATGTCATTGGCCTGAACATCTGCTTCAATCGCTTTATCATGACTGGGACTTTTGTGCAGCAATGCAAAAAATTGAAATCTAAATAAGTAATTTTTCCTTCAAATTTGTGCATTTTGTCTTGAATTGAGGAGGTACAGTAAGTGAGATACTTACATTTAGGATAAGAAAAAGCTACAGTATTGTCTTATTACAAGTGCATATTATCTAATTATCTAATTTTAAGTGTAAAAATACTCATTCAATTGGCAAATCATCATATTTATCTAATAAAATTAAGGGTAAATACACCTGATTTAAGACATTTTTACTCATTTCTAGATTGTTTTTGCAGTGTGTCAGACCTAATTTCCTGTTTGACAATATGAATGTCTATGTGGTACTTTCTTCATTCTAAAATCGATCGCTGCTCATTTCCAGCTTTTCAACCAAGGTGTTCACATGTGTTTCAGGCTGAAGTGGAGCTGCCCTCACTGAAAGTCGGCCATATTCCTGTGGTCACCGCCGGGGGCTCGCCTGTCTTCCTCCCCCTCAGCAGAGACGATCAAGCAGGGCAGATGAACCCACACTTACCGGTTATCATCCTGGAGCCTTCTGGACTCATGCGCACCCTGGGTGGGGAGACACTCACACAAACAGACAGACAGGGCCAAACATCTTTAGAAATATTTCTTATTTTCACTGTCCTTTTTCGCATTTCTTTATTTTTCTGAGAGTCTGTGCCTTTTTCCTCCCTCCAAAAAGGATCCATTATCTATTGAAAGGGAAAAAACAAATTCCCATGATCCCTTTTTCTCCTCTATTCACTTAAAAGTGGACATGCTGGGCTTTTCCTTGTTTAACCTTAGGAGTGTTTGGTGCCACACGGTTCAGTCTGCATGTTTGTGATGCTCTGGATATGGACAGTACGAAGTATATAATAGATTACTTGTGTTTTCAGACTTTTTTTTTAGTTTTTCTTTCCATCACCCTTCCCTGTTTCTTTCCTTTCATGTTTTCCTTTTTACTAGCTTTATGTCGTTCCTTTCATCTTTTTTCCATCCTTGCTTCCTACATATGTTTCCTTTGTCCTTCTTTTCTTGGGCCCTTCCTTCCTAATTTCCATCCCCCTGTTATTCTTTCCTTCCTATTTGGTATATCCCTCCTTTCTGAACTGCTTCAGTTCTCTTACTGTCCATTACTGTCTTTCCTATTTGGAGGAATATAAAAAACAAACAGTACTCTGTGATATGTCATTTGTGCCTGAGGAAAAGGACGTCAGGTTAATAGTAATAAATGACCAGTTTAACAACTAATCATAATTTAAGTTCAAGGAGGCCACAGTGGTTTTCTCACTGAATTAATCTACTTGAATTAAAAATAAAAAGGTTTAACAGTTTCCATCATGTGGGCTGATGCTTCTCACATAAAAGCAGGTTTATTTTTAAGTCCCATGTTTATTTTCTATGCTTCCTCATACATGTTTCAAGCTTTGCAGCTTTGCAATATTACATGCTAAGGTGGTACATAATAACACAACTCTAAATTATCACATTCATAACCTGTGCAGCACCAATTTGTAAAGTTAGAGCACCACCAAGTGGTTATTTTTGGAATGAATGTCTTGCATCAGCTCTATCGGTTCACCCCTCTATTTTATTGCTCATAAATGTTTTTTTTATCAGTGATATGCTGTTAAACTCATATTGATCACTTAGATATTATAAGGTATTCTGGTTTTGTTAATAATTACTTATTTTTGCTTTTCCCGCTCTGTCTCACCAGTTCCAGGCCTCGATCCCGTCCCTCTGCAGTTTGCCCCGCAGTTAGATCGCCTTTCTCCTGGAGGCATTCAGACCCGTAAGCCCCTAAGCAGAACCCGCTCCGAGCCCCTTCCTCAGAGCCCTCGAGCTCTTCACAACCATCTGGTCCAACAGCAGCACAATGCACAGCTGCTGGAGAGGCTCAAACAGCAGACTCACCTGGGAAAGGTACTCATTCTGAACTAAAGTTTTCCAAACCTGTGAAAGGTTTTAGCCAGAAACCTGTTTAATAGATTCTTATCTTAAAATGTTCTCAGTCTGTCATGATGAAACCAAAGTTTTCACTTAGTTTTATCGAGATTTCCTGTTTTAGACCAGAGGTCACGGATTAGCAAACCGCGGCCCGGAGCCGGACCCACCTGCTGGCTAATCTGGACCCAACCTTATTTAATACATATATAAAATATTGCATGTTGTCCGACAACAGTGTCTAACTTCATTTGCACATGATACAAATAATCCAATGAGCTGCTGTCAGGCTGGGTTGCTGCTGCTGCTGCTTTTAGACACAGCAGTCAAACCTGTGGCAAGCTGCACATTTAGAGGATGTGTGGCTCAGCCTGCTGCTGTTAAGCAGGATTCTTCACCATGAACTTAATCAGAAATTAATATGGATCCAGGCTCAAAATGAGCACCTTGATATGTGCTTTAGAATGGCTTTGTCTCCATTCAAACCAGGTTTAAAGCCTTGCAGGGCAGCATAAAGCCCACTGCTCTCATTAAGACAGAAAAAACAAAGATAAAATAAAAAACGGTCAGTTCAGGTGTTTTATGAAATATGTGAATAAGGAAATTGTCTGTTTACCAAACTGAACGATTGATGTTCTCTACTTAAAAAAACACTTTAGATTTACCTAAAACATCAATGTATAACATTGGATGCATAAAAACGTATTTTTATTTCAGTGTCAAATTCTCCGGACTGGTTGATGATTTCCTTTATTTGGGCCCCGCTGATTTTTAATTGGTTACCCCTGACTTAGACCAAAACAAGTTGCCGTATGATGAGAAAGTTTCGGCTTTTTATGAAAATGTGCATAAGCTAGAATATTCTGTCTCCCATGAGTCTTTGTTATTTAGAACCACCTGATGCTGCAGTATAATGTGTAGATTTTAAAGGTGAGCTTCCACATGCAGACACTTCTCTTTCTGGTCATACCTGATAGTAAAACAGCTCAAGATCATTCCGATTAGCAAATAATTTTACTAGCACGCTTTAAGCTCTCACTTCAGGTTCTTTTTAGGATTTAGGGAATTTTAACAGACTTGTAGATGACTGCATGGATCTAAATGAGTTTGTTCTGGCTGCATGTTTATCTCTGCTGTATTCCAAGAAGGTGAACCCGCTGCCACAACAAGTCTTTTTTGGCATCTGCCAGGTTTCCTTCCTGAACTTTTCCTGGATTTAGCTTCATCTATCTTTCCTCTCACTGTTTCTGTTTTGGATCTTAATGCCATAAATTGTTTTTCCTCCTCCTGCTCTACTTAGTATTTTTCCAACAAACATTCCCTAATGACTAATTATTCTTTGTAAAAAAAAAAAATAAAAAATAAAAAAGATGTCCAACACGCCCACACATATTCACCCCTAAGGGCAATTTAGTGACATCAATTAACCTAATAGTCGTGTTTTTGGACTGTGGGAGGAATCCAGACCCAGAGAGTATCTACGTATGCACAGGGAAAACATGCAAACTCAATGCACACTGGAAAAACGATCTAGAAGTTAATAAAACTTTCTTAAATTAAGTGTATTTACCCTTTATTTGTATAGGTAAATGAGATAATTTGCCAATGGAATTAGTATTTTTACTTTTAAAATATAGATAATAAGATAATATGCACTTGAAATAAGACATTGCAATTGTGTTTTCTTTTTAAGTGTAAATTGTCTTGTTCTATGGCAAAATGTCTCTTTTATCTCCTCAATCCAAGAACAAATGAACTTATTTTAAGAAAAAATTACGTGTCAAGATTTAGATTTTTTGCAAAGCAGAAATTTAGGGTATCAAACAGAATCTTCTTGCATCAAACTGGGCACCATGCAGCTCAGGATCTTCATATGTTGAGCATTTTTTCTCTTTGTTCTATTTGAACTTCTCAAATTTGCTGCCATGCCTCCATATTTAAATTCTCTCCAATTCCTGCATTATTAAGTCAGAATTGATTAAACAAAAAAATCCTGTTTGATGAAGATCAGCCGAATGTTCTCCATCGATGATTCTTAATCTGCTTCATTTCATTATTAATCTTTGGGTTGCATCTATTTGCAGCTGATGTCTAAGTCCAGCGAGAAGCCAAGACTTCATCAAATCCCATCTGAGGAAATGGACTCAGAGGACGGCGGGACGTCCCCCACTGAGACCAGTTATCACAGCAGAGTGCGAGCGGAGTCGCTGAGAGAGGTGGAGCCAGCGGGATCCAAGGCCCGTGACGAGCAAATCAACCTACAACATGCTCTCATACTTAACCAGGTTTGGGAAAAATCACACACTGTTTAGTTTGTCCTCTAGATGGCGACATAACTCTTAAAAGGTCGTCTCTGCGCATTACTGAGCCTCATCATAGTAACCCTCCCTTTAAAACTGCACATCTAAAGCTGAATGAACACAGTTCTTCACATGTTACATTGATTTGATCAGAGTTTGTTTTTGTTTCACCCCTTTTAGTCGCTGCTGTATGAGCAGCAGAAGCAGCTGCAGCAGATGCATCAACAAATGGAGACCCTGGCTGTGCCTGTGTTTCGTAGCAGCGGAGGGGCAGCCTGTGGGTTGGGCGTCCACCCGGCCCTGTCGCGTACTCGCTCTTCCCCCGCCTCCACCTCGCTCACCGCACCGGAGAATCCCCTCAGCCGGACAACGCAGGAAACTGCCAGCAAACCCCGCTTCACCACCGGTGAGTCAGATGTCCTGATGGCGTTTGATGTGGAGTCAGGACTTGAATTTACTATAAAAATAAAATGTAAACATTCATTTTTTTATGTTAAATTTCACCCTAACAAATCTCTAAAATCAGAACTGATCATCTAAATGAATCGCCTGTTTTCTGTCCATACTTGTACCAGTAAAATGAGTGCATTGAACTATAGATTGGGACGCCTCAGTACCACATCTGATTTATACCATTTCCTTTTTTTGTGACTGAAACAACTAGTTTAGATATTTTGTTTTCAGGTCGATGTGTGATTGTGGTGTTGATTAAAATATAAAGTGACACAAAGTTTCATTTCTTTGAAATACTTTTCAAAATAGAAAAGACAGAAGTAAAAGTTATGCAAGGAAACAAAATCTATGTTGATCTTTATTCTAGTTAGAAAATAACTGCCAAGAATTACAACCACTTATTTTTATTGGCACCATCTGATGTCAGAAAACAACAAAATATAAAATAGCTGGATCTGCAACAAACCAGGCTGAACAAGGACCAAAGTTCATGTTATTACTTCTTATAATCACTCACACTAAATCTGGTTCTGCTGGAGGTTCCTTCCTGTTAAAAGAGATTTTTTTTCCTCTCCACTGTCGCTGCAAGCATGCTTAGTGTGAGGGATTGCCTTTGAGTCAATGAGTCAATGCAACCAACTGGTTTTCCTTAGATAGAAAACTTTGAATCAATTTGACTGTATGATCTGGTATATATAATAAACTAGGGCTGTCAAAATTAACGCGTTAACGCGAGATGATTAATTTCTGGAATTAACGCAATATTTTTTTTACGCATTAACGCCCTGTTTTACCCACAATTCAATTGTCCGACATG
>NW_015151092.1:298361-320637 GCF_000732505.1 Cyprinodon variegatus | reverse complement strand
ACAATTACATGAGGTCATTTTACCTATTAGCTATTCATCTTTTAGCCAGTTGTTAAGGCAAACTAGCTGGTTAACATTTTCTGAATGTAAAGCGGACCGTTACTTAATGCCCTACGTTCGGTGAGGGTGGTCTGACGCATGCTTGTCGTAACAGCTGAAGTTGAGGCCCCAACAAAGGAATGCTTGGCATTAAGATGATATTTAAGACTCGAAGTGCTTCGGTGAAACGAAAAGTCCTTCTTGCAGTGTGAGCAAACCACAACATGTTTATTTATTGTCCCGTCTTTGTTTTTTTATTCACGAACTGTCCATCCAGCCAGCCAACGGGTTCTTCTAATTCCTCCATCTCGCTCATGTCGGACAATTGAATTATGGGTAAAACAGGGCGTTAATGCGTAAAAAAAAATATTGCGTTAACGCGTTAATTTGGACAGCCCTAGAATAAACTGAATTGAACTTATTATAGTGAGGAGGAAGCTAAGGTAGGGGGACAAAAAAATCTCCAAAGTTTTGCATTAGAGAAGCTTTGTACCCTCTTCCATGGACAAAGCAATTTTGTTGTCACTGTAAAGATGTCAGTTTAAAATGGGGCGGTGCGGCTTAAAAATCACATTAGAGATTCTTTCCTATCAAGTCTGTTCCATTTGTTTTCTCCCTTACGTTTAATGATATAGAAATGGCAAATGATAATTATTGCTTCCAAAAACTGCCTTTTATTTCAGTCATCCCCTCTGGGAGGTGAGCTTCATCTTAAGTTGAACAAAATTCAAGCTTTGAAACGTGCTTGTAAAACATTCCTGTTTTCAAAACAAACTAGAGATAGACGGATACATATCTCACAGATATTAGAGTTTTTTTTTCATTTATTACTGGCTAATAAATTCATTAATTCACCAATTCATTAGTGCATTTAGCATTTTTTTTTTCTAACACTTGTTATCACTGTGTCATTTTCTACCACATAAATAGAGGATGAGAAAAGCGAAATCTGCTTCATAAGTCAGCCCAAAAAATTAGCAGCACATCTCATTTCGACTAATGTCAAAATAATCATTATAAACTTTTAAAAAACTGTCAGTCAAACTTCAACAAATAATGATGATATATACTGTGTGCGACTGGGAGTTTTACACAGTAATCTAGATGATCAGTTATTAATAAACATAACTCTGAACAATGGAGGCCAGATGAGTTTATTGATGGAAAAAATCCAGATTTTCCAAATATTCAGAGAACATTGATTCATTGATAAGTTAATCAATTGTCCGGCCCTAGTTTGTAGTATTTTCTACCAACTTCAGCCAAAGCATTTCCCATACTGTTCATTAAACCAAAGTAAATTATCAAAACCATGTAAATCCTGGGCTTTTTATTGAAGTTGAGTGAGTCTGTGGCTTTCTTCAAGTTGAACTAGAGAGACAAGATATTGCAGAATACAGATGTAATTTTATAAAAATGTGTCTTCAGGGTTGGTGTACGACTCTCAGATGCTAAAACACCAATGCACATGTGGAGATAACAGCAGCCACCCAGAGCATGCTGGGAGAATACAGAGCATCTGGTCACGGCTGCAAGAGAGAGGCCTGAGAGGGCAGTGTGAGGTAAACCAACACACACCGCTGTGCTTTACTGAAGGATTCTACATCTATCAGTCTGCAAATGTCTGTTTTATTTTCACTTCCCCTTCTTTTTAAGGCTGTTGCACACAGTGAAATGTCCTTGATCTATTTATGAAGAAAATATTGCGTTCTTGCAGACTATCCGAGGTCGTAAAGCCACTTTGGAGGAGCTGCAGTCGGTCCATACTGAGCGTCATGTGTTGCTGTACGGCACAAACCCCCTCAACAGGCTGAAACTGGACAACCGCAAACTGGCTGGTAGGTCCTGTCCTATTCTGGTCCATTTAAGTGTTTAAAGGGACTTCTGTATTTAAGGCTCTATATAAAAATGAAACTGTCATCTCTGCTAATAAAATCTGTGTTCATATGATGTCACTTCCTATTTTTACAGGAATCCTATCGCAAAGGATGTTTGTTATGCTGCCATGCGGGGGAGTCGGGGTAAGTGAAAACACGCATCCCTAATGAATCAATACGCCTCGATTGTGGTGCTGATGAAAGGTGATATTGTTTTAAAGAAAGACAAAAAAAGTTAGGAAAGACTGGAATGAGGGAAGGACATCAAAGGGAGAAAGTAAGCAGACCGGGTCCGGCGCTGTCCTTCTCATGACAGCCCGTATCCAATCCTGACAAGTCGGACTAATGAAAGCAGCATGGCCATGACCGAGGATGAAAAATAGGCCTTGGATTTTCCCTGTTAGCCAGATGGGCAGCTGCACCAGTTATTCCAAGACACACGAGAGGAAACGCAGAATAAATGCAATTATGAAAGACATTCAGATAAGATGGTGATATGAAAGGTAATGTTCAATATTTAGCAGAGATCTCAGTTGAAGGTGTTATCAGCAGTAGTTCCCATAGTTACCTGCAAGTGACGGATGTGGTGTTACCTGATCCACTTAGATGTTGAATGTTTTCTGTTTCAGCTGTTTTAAATAGCTGGAGTCAGATGAAAAAGGCTTTTGTTTGTTTAGCTGTTAGCTCTCCACCTCTCTAAAGGATTTTCCTACAAAGTCAGTGGATTTGACAGGAAACTATTACTTCACTAAACCTCATTTTAAAAAAAAGCAGCTGACCCTTTAAGTCAAATCAGAACCTGAGCTTAGTTTGTTATTGGATGGATGTTATATGAGGTTTCCTGGTTATAGATGAGTGTTAATTTAATTCAGTTACCTTTTACTGACGGACAGGTAGACAATGACACCATCTGGAATGAATCGCATACCTCCACGGCGTCACGGATGGCAGCGGGCAGCGTGGTGGAGCTGACCTTCAGGGTGGCCAAAGGAGAACTCAAGGTCAGACTCAAAACATTTCACTCATTCAGGAACACTGCATGAATCACCACTAGAAATAACTCTCAGTTACTATTCTTATGTTTTCTGTTTATTGTGCCAAAAAAAATAACAATAGAGGAAGTTGGTGACAGTTTAAAAACAGGTTGTGTTTGTACATTACTGCAATTATTGTATTCAATAATACCTTCGTTAAGCTCTTTTATAGACTTTAGGCAGAAAGAACAACAATTATATTCATTTATCGAATTAAAATAAAAGAGAAAAAAAATACAACAGAAACTCTTCACTATTTCTAGCTTACATTCATTGACTTCTTTAAAGGAAATATGTTGTGTATTAAAAACAAAGTTGAGGCCTTTTTGTGTAATAGATAAAAAATAACATTTTAGGTTCATTGACTATTTCTGGTGATTTAATATTGATCCTTAAGACGAGCTTTTAACTGTTTGACTTGTAAAGACTCTTACAGGTAAATATAAAATACTGAAGAAATAAGATTTATTTATTGTTTAAGCTGTTGAGGAAGGTTTGATTGCAGCGTAATTATGCAGTGTGATAAAAGTACTGCTTTAATTAGGAAGACAGTGGATAATACCGTCTTTCTCTCCTGCACAGAATGGCTTTGCTGTAGTCAGACCTCCAGGACATCACGCTGACCCCTCCAATCCAATGTAAGTTTGGCCATAAATTTAACACAATATTCAGCTGCTTCTTCCTTTTAAAACTTATACATACTTTGCTATATTTACACCTTTTCATTGCCCACATAGTGTGTATTACTCCATTTTAAAGCATTTTAATAAGTCTGTGCTAATATCATCATACAGCTCTGTTTTCACTTTTGGTTCGGCAGCTTGACTAACTAAGGAATTAAAAAGCAATGCAAGAAAAAATATGAGCTACTCTAAGAAATGTAATCATATTATGTCTGAGTTCAGAACTTTTATAGGGAAAATTCTGCTATAAGTTAATATCTTTCCTGCAGTAAATAGCTTTCTTTGTACTTAGATTAAAATTATTCCAGATTGGGTAGTCCCTTAATCTATAGCCTTAGAGGAGTCTAATCAACCCCAACTCTATATTTGCAGTTTATTTTAATGCAATAATATTGCTTTAAAACACCATTGAACAATTATTTACACAGTTAAACCATTTAACTTTTGATTCAGTAGTTAATTTGGCGCTCTTGTTTAGCCTCTCACAGTCAAACCAAGCAAGATTTCTAGTTGGGCTGAACTTCTTTTTGAAGTTTAAAGGTTATTTTATGTTTAAATAAGTTTAGGGTGACAATTTAATTCAAGATTTCTTCCCTTGGATCTAAAAAATGTAAAGAGAACACTAATCAATTATCAAAAATGACATATATGAAGGGCTTTTATTGTGATACATTTTCAGCCCTAACAGATATATTTTGCAAAGCATAATTCAATGGCATTAAGTATCAACATAACCAACAGCAACATTTCAGTACTTTCACAAAACTAGATTGTAAAAAATCAAACTTGACTATTTTAGCAGATACAGCCAAAGGAAAGAGGAAAATGCTACATAAATACCTTTTTTAAGTGGTGCAATAGTTGTAGAAAAAAACATCCATCATTTCATTTTCTTTTCAAAATCTATTACATCTTTTTGGGCCATGAAGTATTTACTAATTTTCTGTTTTCTCCTAATGTTTATCTCAGGGGCTTTTGTTATTTTAACTCTGTGGCCATTGCTGCCAAGCAGCTCCAGCAGAAGCTCAATGTTAGTAAGATCCTCATTGTAGACTGGGTAAGATTATTACTATTTATTCTAATAGGAGAGTCAAAGGTGTCCTTCTATGTTACTCTTTATTTCATGAATTGTTTCCTCAATAGGATGTTCACCATGGTAATGGCACCCAGGAGGTGTTTTACAGCGACCCCAGCGTTCTCTACATTTCGCTTCATCGCTATGACGATGGGAACTTCTTTCCTGGCAGCGGCTCACCGGCTGAGGTGGGGGAAATCAGTCAGTGTCTTGTAGAAAACCGTAATATTAAAGGAAAAACATCCGTTCTAATGGTGTTATTTGGGTTTAGGTTGGTTCTGGAGCCGGTAAGGGTTTCAATGTGAACGTAGCCTGGATCGGAGGACTGGAGCCGCCCATGGGAGATGCAGAGTACCTCGCTGCGTTCAGGTACACTTCAGCCCTAGTATACATTAGTAACCATTCAAAATTTTTCCACTTTCCTTGATGGGCCCTTGGCTAGTGCTTGGCTGGTCCCCTACAGTTCCTTTTTCAACATCAAATCTCTGTAGTAAAATATTCTGTCATAAATTGTGGACATTACAATCTAGAGAGAAGCATCATCACCTGGTCGGACCCTGTAATTCAATGAAAGCGGGAAGTCAGAGTAAAAAAAATATGCAAGAGGGGGTCACTCCAGTGGCTGGAAGTTGGAGGGGATATTGCTGGGAGTTGCAGGGAAGTGGGCTGCCATTCAGCAGGGAAGGGCCATTTTAAATGGCTGCTTCCGTATCGGTGCTATCATTTATCCGCCACCTGCTTGCCGCCTTTATTGATCAGTTCTGGAATAAGCCACACACATTTAATTAGAAGGATTTTCTTCATTTCCTTTACATCGAGCCACAACAAACACAGTCTGATCAGAGTCTCAGGTCCTCATTGCCTCTGACGCACTTGTGGCGTCATTAATAATCCTCCTCATTTGGAGAGCATATGGCTGCTCCCAGGGATTTTCCAACAACCTAAGATGTTTTTTCCCGGTAATGCGCTCCAGGACTTGTGTGCGATGGATTGCGGACGTCTAGCTTCCTGATTGTGGGTCGGGTAATTGTCATCGGTGGGTGTTTAACACCAATAAAGTTTCAGCCGTGTGGTTTTTTTGGTCGTCTGCGACATCAAACCTTGGGGAAACTGGGGCAGCTGTGTGGTTACTGGAAAATGGCCGCAGCAATAGACAGACCCACATGTGAATGCTTGTGTTCACAAACATTGCAAACAAACCAAATCTGTTTTCTCAGATTCTTCTGATGAGCCAAGATCTGTATGATGGTTTTTGCTTTTATTGATTATATGTCAGAACTGTTTGTTCTCTCTGAGATCAAAGGAGGATTAATCAATGGGATAGCTTTTAGTGTCCTTGTAAAGCTAGTCTCAGCAGAAATGTTCTGCTCTGTTAGGACTGGCTCCATGTAAAACGAATCTGACCTCCAGCTGTTCTTTGGGCTGCACTGGTAGAGAGACAGAGATTTTCCATGTGGCGGCGCTCCCACTGCCGAGTGTTTCTGAGACAGAGCAGATCACCTGTAATGGCAGCAACAAGAAGTATTCAGTTTTCTAAGTATGTATTACTGGGCTGTTTTTCAAAAGATGATCGAACTATAAGATCAATCTGTTAGCTGTTTACTGTAATTGCAGTAATAGGAGAAAATATTGATTTTATGGAGGCATATTGAATCAATTGGACTGGATGATCTGGTGAACTGTAAAGTTGTGTTGTGAAATAAACTGAATTAAATTGAATATTGGCTGAAAACTAAGAGCCAGAACCATTTTCCAATATCCATTACTATAAAAATGTCCATAACTGTATATTGGTCATTTTTTCTACAGGTGCACAGTTTTTTTATATTATTAAAACACTTTACAGTACAGTATTTTATTGTTTATCTTTTAACTCTTCACTATTATATATTTTATATATTTTTTTTAGATCCATATTTGTGACCATTTTCCTATAATCTTTCTGCTGCTGTAAACACCAGAATTTCCCCATTGTGGGACAATAAGGGATTTTCTATTCTATTCTATACTATTCTAATGAGCCACCTTGTTGAACTCATTAAGCTCCTAGCCCAGCAGGGGGCCCCCTGGAGCCCTCAAATACTATGTATCTTGCACATTGTTTTGCTGTTGTTGTTAAATTATTGAAAAACAATCATTTTTAATTTAAAATATATAGATATGGTCTCAGACTATTGCAAAGATATCTTCCTTCCAGTAAACTATTTGGTTTCTACTGACAATCTCTGGAGAGCAACTGATTTACATAGAGCTGATCTAAACTGCATACAGTAGTACTCAGATTTGAGTGTATTTCATTCAGATTTAATCTGAAATCTATTTAATGTAGCATGCCTTTATATTAAGGCATTTGTAGTCAGTAGCTGTAGATCCACCGTTAGCCAAAGTTACATCCAAGTCTTTTGTTTTTTTATCTGAAGCAGCTTCACCCAGTCTATGCAGCTAACAGCTAAAGCTCAGTCAGCTGGATAGAGATCATCTGCAGACATCAGTTTTCAGATCTTACCACAGATTCCTTTTTAGGTTGAATATTGATTGGGTCTAATAATGCATAGAAACATCTTGCTAGAATGGAAACATCCACCCAAGGTTCTCTGATGTCCATTCAGCCTCCTCCATCCTCCTGTCTACTGTGCCACATGGCTGCTTCCTAACTAAAAAATGCCCTCCTCAGTGTTGTTTTGATGATGCAGTTCACCATGGCGGTAGTGTTTTTAGGGGTTAGTGTTAGTTGTCGGCAACACACACTTTTTTTTTGCATGTTTGCCACCAATTTCTAGTTTGGTCTCATCTGGTTACCTTTAAACCATTAAAAAGCAGGCTGCATTATGGTAACAAAGCTGCAGTTCATTATGTTTCATAACATGACTACATTGATGTACTTAGTATATATTGTTTCTTTAAACCTAGATATTTGTTTTCAGACTGTATCAAACATTACAAGCTTTATGCTATTATTTTTATTTCTTTAGTAAACCATAAAATCCACCTACGTCTCTTTAGGGTTTGGAGCCATTTTATTTGTCGCATTCTCCAACCTTTTTGTGGTTTGCCTAAAACGATCTTTAATGGAATGTTTTTATGAGGAAAAGTTTGTGTGCGTCCGACCTTGAATGAGGCTGCTTTGCTGCATTTTCACCTTATCCTTCACTCCCCACCCCCTCAGTTTCCATCGCGCCAAGCCTCAGCAATAACTGGCACGCTCCCCCTCTTCCTCTCCTCTCCGTCTTATTGATCTTTAATAAGCGTCCCCTCCTCTCCTTTAACCTCATCCCCTCTTTCCATCAGGATTCCAGTAGGTATGCGCTCTGGGGGGACCATGGCAGTTTTTAATGGGTCTACAGAGGTGGGGTTGGGTTTTTGTGGTTAACTGTTGTTTATGAGCAAAGTAAGGGGTGTGCTCGTGCTCTTTCTTGTTATCCCTAATCAGGTGGGCTGAGTTGATGCTTAAGGAATCAAAACTTTTTTTCTGTGTTTGTATGATCTGTGTTTACATCTCTGTGAAGCATGTTTGTACTTTTCTTCTCTGTGCATCCTCGTTCCTGCCTCTGAGCTCATGTTGTCCTCTTGTATGGTGGTATGAAGGGGAGGGAGACCTCCTTAGTCCTGAGGCAGAATAATGAAAGTAAATGGATCCCAGATGGACTGCTTTTCCTCTCTCTCTCTTTCTCCCCGCGTTCAATGACGTGAGGAGAGTGACAAGCCTCTAATGGGAAACAGACCCGCACGCCGCGGCTTTGAACTTCGCAGACGTCGAGCCTCCTTTCACCTCTTAGGACCGACTCGCTTATTTCCCTAACAACAACAGCATTGAGGGAATGTGCATCTGCTTGAGGTCCAGGCGTAACGTCGCCCATGAGAACTGACAGCTCGGTGAAGCGGCCTGTTTTACCTGAGGCACGGCGGCCCGTCCCACAGAGAAACAATAGCACTTTGTAGACGCTGTTTGAGCTGCTGAGTTTGGGATCTGCCTCAGTTTGTGTCACTTGTCAACTTAACGATTCTTTAGATTGGATCATAAATATTTATCTTCATAAGTCTGTCAGCTGAAATGCTGATGATGTCAGACGACATCGCTGGATACATTCATCTATCCACTGCATCATTACATACTATTGAAATGACTCCTAGATCAAGATGCTCTTTCAATAAAAAACCTACTACATTAAAGAGGCTGTTGCAAATGATAGCTCTTAAAATTCGCTTTTTCCTCGTTTAATTTTCTTCCGTTAACAATTCACTCAGATCTTTAGTCTTTGTGAATACCAGGATGTTTGAAATGCTTATTCAAATACAGTAGTAGTGGCTCTTAAATTAGAATTTGGTGCTTCATATTATGTGCAGCAGGGAAAATTTGTCACTATTTTCAAAAACGTGGTGGACAAGCGACAGCTTCCACTCACTAATGGTAAATGGCTACTTATATAGCACTTTTTCTAGTCAAGAGACATAATCAAAGCGCTTTCAGCCATTCGGTTGTTATCGCACACATTTATAGTAGCAAGCTGCATTATAGCCACGGCTGTCCTGGGTCTCACTGACAGAAGCAAACACAGGCGCCACCGGGCCGTCTGAACGCCATCAGTTGGCAATTAGGGTGACGTGTCTTGCCCAAGGACACAGCGATTTGAAAGCCAGAGCCGAGACTTGAACCGACAACACCCCTGTCACAGGGCAAAAATGAACTGATAAATAAAGCAAAATCTGGGCAAAATGAAATAGGCGTTTTTTTTGTTTGTTTTTTGTGGATCACACAGATTTTGGAAAAATTGTAAACGGCTTAACTTCCTTATGCGGTGTGGTGTTGTAAGCTTGCAGCTTGTGCTGTATGTAACCCTTCTTTTATTTGAAAAGGTTGATTGTTATAATCGTTGCTTTTAGGAACTTCTACAGTAAATCATTGGAGTTACGCTGGAGAAGCCCTTTTTACTCCCGAGTTCTCAAAATTCTTGAACTTTCTTATATTTGCTGGTGCTCCGATCACAAGCTAAATTCATTTTTTATGCTTTCCCTGGGATAGAACTAGGCAGGGTAGTGCATAATCGTGGTGTCCCGTTTATGCATTAGGATCTCTGATAGGCTGATGACCTAGCCAGGATGGTAATGCATTTTTGGAAGAAAGATATATTTGCTTTCTAGATGTTTTGTAAAAACCATAGTTTGCATTCTGATTTAGATCTCATTTAGCATGTTGAAAAAAATACCATTTTGCTGCAACTTCAACCTTAATAGGAAAGAAATGTATCCCCACAGCATGATGCCACCAGGACCATGCTTCACCATGAGGATCCTGTTTATTCTAAAATCCAGTTAGTTATTTCTGAAAACCTTTCTTTTGCATTTTTATTATCTTTCCAAAATGGTTTCCTCTTGCCTCGGCACCAATAGAATAGACAATTAAGTGTTCGGATAGCTAGGTTTTGTAAACAGATTTGTTCTCAGTTCAAATGAGCTACAAAGTCTTGAATTTAGTAATGAAATGGTTTCTAAAGGGGAAAAAAAGGTTGGACTAGATTTTATTAAAGGGTATCAGTGTAAAGGGAGCTGGTTACAAGTTACTAGATTCCTGTTTCCACTTCAAACTTTTGCCCTGCTTCTTTATGCACCATAAAGCCTGAAAGAAACACTGAGTATTGTGTTCATCATGTCAGAAAAATGTAGTACTGCTCTTTAGTGCTACAAGTGCATGATTCATATAATATGATTAAAGCTCAGTTATTATACATGAGGAGGAAAATTACTACCTTTCCCAATGAAAGTTCCACAAATCTGCTTGGATAAGGAAATATTTAATTAACTTTCTACTTATTGATAAAACTCTGCTGCTACAAATTTCTTGAAAAGAGTTTTGATTTAAGAGCAGTTCTTAAAGACCTTTTGCGAGGTTGATCATGTAATCCTCATGCAGTGAAACGTCATGGATTGTCTGCTTCTGTCCCTGCAGGTCTGTGGTGATGCCCATTGCCCAGGAGTTCTCTCCAGATGTGGTTCTGGTGTCGGCTGGGTTCGACGCCGCTGAGGGAAACCCTGCTCCGCTGGGAGGCTACAAAGTCTCTGCCAAATGTAAGCATAGTTCTCTATCACAGGTCTTACTTTTACTTCAAAACATAGTTAAATCAACTTAGTATTTTTGCAACCTTCGGGACGAAACTGATACTTCCTGTCAAGTCTGGATGCAGCAGCAGAATCGTATTTTATTGTTTTGTAGTTATTTTTTAGCAGCTTTGTTGGTTTTCCATCCTTTTTAAAGCATATATTTTAAAACAAACTGAGAAACTGGTACTATTTACTAAACGAGTCACTGCTAAACATAAAAGCACTGAGCAGGGTGTACTTTCTACGAAGATCCAAAGGAGTAAAACAAGTTCATAGCAGCTGTTACAGTTTGAATACGATTTTTGTAAGTCTTTGTTTTGCATATGCTTTGTTTTGCATATTTTTTAAGCTTTATGATGAGACGTTGTTTATATGAATATTTTTATAGGTTTTGGCTTCCTGACCCGTCAGCTCATGTCTCTTGCTGGAGGCCGTCTAATTTTGTCCCTTGAGGGAGGTCATGACCTCACAGCTATCTGTGACGCTTCTGAAGCCTGTGTCAGTGCTTTGCTGGGCATACAGGTAAGGCATTCTGGGTAATGGAGTTCTTTAACAAATATTTGCTTCTAAAACATATTAAGTTAAAGTTTCTATTGCTAAACTTAATGCTATACACTAAAAGGTGTTTATTTTTTTTTGCCTTGGCCCTGTCTCCTGCAGGAAACGATGCCAGAGGAAATTCTGCTTCAGAAACCCAACGCCAACGCAGTGCGTTCCCTGCAGACTGTCATAGAGATACAGAGTAAGCAGAAAAAAAGCACTTGAACTCATCCTCTCTCTGCCTTATTCGTGCACTCGCAATTACCAGCTGCCGTTTAGGATATACAGCAGAGCTCCTTTTTGATCTGTGGGATGAATTAGCACTGATGAGATTTGTGTGTGTGCCGCAGGTCAGTTCTGGCAGAGCGTGAAGTCCCAGAGTGGATTGGTGGGCCTGTCGTACATGGCCGCTCAGAGTAAAGACTGCGAGGAAACAGATGCTGTAAACGCTTTGGCCTCTCTCTCAGTGGGAGTTATAACCAACAAAAGGTACAGCTTCTCTACCTCATGAACCCAACATGCATACAGCTTCATGGTAATAACACGCGTCACCTTCCTCCAGGACCCTGGACGAGCCAATGGATGATGACAGCGACTCCATGTAGGAGGACCTATAGAAGTCCCCTTTTCAGAAGTGATCCTCATCAGACAGGATGTCCTGACGCTGTCATTTATTTTGCAATGCCACTGAGCCCCCCCCACCCCCCACCAGTTAGCCTTCCTCACTCCAGTCCACAAGCCGCCACACGATGCCGAACCTCAAACCTGGGAACCACTTGTAGCACTACCAGCAGCTGAGAAACCTCGGGAACCTCACCAAAGAGCAATACAAGTCCACTCTAACAGACTCCTCATCTCTTCTTACTGACATCCATGCAAACAAACTTATGATGGAAGAACATAGAGAGGCGCACGGAGATCCTTGAAGCACTGTGCACCAGCAGCTGATTTAATGCCTTAACTTCCTGTCGTTGTAAAGCCCACCATCAGGTTTCATGGCGAGGAGACTTTGACTGATAAACTCTGCTCCTCTGCCGCTTCGCCTCAGGTGTCCGGGCTGAAGCAAAAGCTGACCAAACAGGATACTAAACATACCTACTGTGTGACATCAGGCGAAAGCTCATATGGTCGACGGATAAACACGCAATAATATGACAAAGAAGGAAGAATAGAACAATGAGAAGTAGAGACAGTTTAACCACTAGACCATGACAGTAAAGAACTCAAGGAGAGGAGTGAATGAAGACACAACATGGACAACTGTGGTTTTTCTTTTTTTTTTTTAAAAGGACAATAGTCCTTTGTTGTTTTATTGCACTGTTCATTCCTTAATGTGAACCATAAGAAATTCCAAAGCTCTGGGATCACACAATTCCTCTTTGTAGTTTATTTTTTCCAAGATCCGGATAAAATAGTGTTCGTTATGTTTTTCCGACTCTCATTTTGTTTCCTACTCAGTCTTTCAGTGCCGACCGAAATACTGTAGAGTTGTATTTTCTGCGAGCTAAACCATAACAGTAGGCGAGATTATTTTTTTCCCACTGCTGTTCAGTGTCTTATTCTGTCTTGCATAGAGACATAAAACTCATTCCGACGTGTACAAATCAAAGATGAACTATTATTGTACCACTAGTATTGAATGCTATATGTTAATGTTTATTTTTAAAGACTAAAGGCGTGATCATTCCACCCTGGCACCACTGAAGACCATCGTATTGTTCTACGCACGCAGTACTGTTGATGCACTTAACACGACTAGAGATGCACCAATCAGATTTCTGTGGCTAAAGTCCGATCTCTTTTCTAAAGCTCTCTTCTTCTTTAGCTTAATAACGATAATTTGAATATTTCTCATTAATATTAAGGCAAACTCATCTAACATGACACCTAAAAATTCACAAAAGCATACAAACGAGAAAATTAAAAGTAAAGTCTCAAAAACAGGCTTATTTATAAAGAATAATGACATGCAATAAGAAGACATAGACTTTATTAGTTAGAAAGGATCCCTGCTTTATGTCAAACTTCTGCAGGTTAACAGGTTTCGTTTTATTTTCCATAACCAGTTTTTTTCCATTCATAGTACCAAAATCTCTTTTAACAAGTATAAATAAAACTTAGTTGGTAGGAAGATTTTAAAGTCAATGAAATTAGTTCATTAGCACCACCATAGTTGTAGTAATTTTAAGAGCTTCCAATTATTTCCAGATTGGGATTAAGATGTTGCTGCAGGAATATCTTCTAAAAAAAATTTATATATTTATTATACAAAATTATATGCAAAAATTCAGTGCTTATTAAACAAAACCTGAATTAGGAAGCCTGGGACTGCTTCAGTTAGCATACAGATAGGATTTTGATTGATTGATGAATACTACACACTTTAGCCTTAGGATAATCCAGCCTGTAATAAAAAATGCTTGTTTTGAGTATGGGTTGAGCACTGGTGTAGTGAGTAGCACTGCTGCCTTGCAGCAAGAAGGTTCTGGGTTCGATTCCTATTCCCTTTCTGCATGGAGTTTGCATGTTCTCCATGAGCATGCATGAGTTCTCTTC
Source organism: Cyprinodon variegatus (assembly GCF_000732505.1). Taxonomy (NCBI): domain Eukaryota; kingdom Metazoa; phylum Chordata; class Actinopteri; order Cyprinodontiformes; family Cyprinodontidae; genus Cyprinodon; species Cyprinodon variegatus. Next base: position 306,737 of record NW_015151092.1, on the reverse strand, counting down.
CTCCCACAGTCCAAAAACATGACTGTTAGGTTGAATCTCTAACTTCTCCGTGTGAATGGTTGTTTGTCTCTGTTTTGCTCTGTGATGAACTAGCGACCTGTCCAGGGTGTACCCTGCCTCTTGCCCGTAGACAGCTGGAGATAGGCATCAGCACACCTTAGGATAAGCATGATGGAAAATGAATGGATTGATGTTTTAAACTTTATGGCTGCAATATTATAAAGATGACATCACACTGGCCAGAGATAGAAAGAGAGAAAGCTCTCAGAAAAATATAGGGTTTTACTATTTTAAGGCAAAGGAGAAAAAAAATTCCATAAACACTGATATTAAGCTGTATTTAGCATCATGTATTAAACATCAGCCATTGCTAAAACATCTGTTAGCAGAGAGCCTAGAGCTTTTAGTGCTTCTAATTTCCTCAATTTCCAACAGCTCAGTGGAGGTTTGTAACTTTAGGGTTTCTTATCTGTTCCTGGAAGCCGCGGTGGGTCGATTTAGCTGAAATTAAGACCATTGCGGTCACAAGCTGATTCCTTGGTGCATCTCTAAACACGACCCAAAGAAAATCTGCCTTAAAGCAACTTAATCCTTGCAAAGGGACTACTTCACGTATGCAGTCTTTTCTAAACTGTTCACTGTTGAATACAATGACTCAGTCTGTCCGGAATGTGTTTTTTTTTTTTTTTTTTTTTTTTACATATTTTGAACAATGAGTCCAGTTTTAATTAAAGAAACAGGTTTTGTTTGTTAAAGAGACAAACTGTGGAATTACCGTACCCATGTAAGAATCTTTCAAAGTGCTCTACGGTTGAACACAGAGGCTGATGCGATTCGGGCATCCTACGCTTCCGTTCAGTACTCTGCATTCCAGACCTAAAGAAACAAGATTGTGTTTTTTTTTTGTTTTCTGTTGTCTGTTAAAATGGAGAAAATTAGTTCTCTGCATCCTATGTAAGACAGGGGCTGGATGAAAAGTACCTATGTTGTTTTAGACGAGAGCTGAGGTTGGCTGAGAGTCATTTCTAGAATGGTTCAAACTTCTAAAAGCGTAAGCTTCTAGACGATAAACTCCTAAATCTCAAACTAAAACAAATCTGGCTGGATAGTTTTCTTTTCTCTTTGAAATTCAAATCTTTTAAGCCTCGAAATTTGACAGTATAGTCAAAACTCCTGTGTTTTAGCGACAGAAGAGATTGCACAGAAGGAAATATCAGTCTGAATCTTTGCCAGCCTTTTTTGTAATCAAACTCTGCAGATCATCTTCCAGCAGAATCCTTTTTTCCCCTTAAACAAGGGCAGTGTTTCCACATGTTGTGGATCTCAGCGCTGGGAAGTTTGCGCTTTTTTTGCAGAACCAAGACGTGTCTTTGCATACAGCCCCACGGCTCTATAATAGCAGCCTTTCTGGAGTTTATCCCTAATTTTCACAGCAGGAGATGTCAGCAGTGAAACAGAACGCTGAATAAGTCTCATCTAGCACGGCCAGCAGCTGCTTGTCGTCTAGTAGGTAAATGTCGACCTGCGTGATGCATTCAAGCAGGGCTTGTTTGGTGATTGCATGTGCACTCCTGTCATGTGTTTTGTGCATGCGTTTCCAAGTATTAAAATGTCTGAGTGTGTCCGTCAAATACTGTAAATGACCTCTGTATTATAGTCTTCTCATATTTGTCTTATCAAGAGGTCAGTTCTGCCTCAGTTCTTAATTCCTTTCCTTACTGATGTAATTTGTACATTCTTCTTAAAGAAAGAGGTTGTAAATAGATACCCGGAGACCAAAATACACGTCACACGTGTGCCTTGATGCATTCAGTAGCATGTGTATTGGTAGTTTTTAACTAACTGGACTTACAGTAACTTTGTATCTGAAAACATGACATTGAAATCTCGGTTTCATTCTTACCTAACTTGTATTTTCATTCACGTTTCCTACCATGTGTATGTATAGAAAGATTGTCTATTTTGTACTTTTTTGCCTTTTTCTTCTTGATTAAAAGAAAAAAAATCTCTGCTCTAAAGCTTCTGTCTTTCCTGTAAAGATGTTTGTTATATTTGGTGTATGGATTTATTTGGTGCTCCAAACCAGAGTGTTTTTTTTAAATTGGGTTTTAGAAAATACAAATTCTCATTTACATCCTTTTAACTTTTTCGAATGTTTTCATTTTACAACTTGACATATTTTCTATTGGCAGACTACTGTATGTGAAAGCCAAGCAGAAAGTGGTTTTATTGCAGAACAGAATGAATAGATGGTTTAAGATCTTTAATGCAGAAATGTTTTTAAAAAATGTTCAAATTGGAGCATGGTAATTAGTTGAGCCCCTTCTGTTCAGATAATGATAATAAAAACTTCAAAGATTTCCCCTCCGTTCCCCCAATTAGTTGCTATTGTTTAACCAAAATTCAGTATACAGTAGCAGCCATTCAAAATAGCCCTTCCCAGTTAAATGCCAGCCGAATGGCAGCCCACTTCCCTGCAACTGCCAGCAAAATCCCCTCCAACTTCCAGCCACCGCAGTAACCCCTGTTTTTACTCTGACTCCACATTTTAACTGAATTACAGGGTCTGATCAGGATATGACGCTTCTCTTTATATATTAATGTCCACAAATCATGACAGAAAGAATATTTCAGTACAAATATTGATGTTTAAAGAGGAATTATCAGGAACCAGATAAGGACCAGCCAAGGGCCCATCCAGGAAAGTGTGGAAATTTTGAATAGCTTCTACTGTAAATGCCTACCTGCAGCCATGAGGCCCACTGACTGACTACAAAATGACTGAAACTTGATGCTAACTCGGAGACCTTGATTTTTCATGTCCTTTTGGTCACATTATTTCCAGCCTTTTCTATGCCTGGCACTGTTTTTGTACACTCCTGTTTCAGGAGTTTATTTTTTAAACAATTCTGTTGAAGTATGGTTAAAAAACAATGTTATTTATTATTACTTTTGTCAGATTCAAGTTATTTCTGAGGACCATTTTGAGTTTTTTCTCTATTCAAAGGAGGGATACCAAAAAAAATTTCCACATGTGTATTAGTGATGCTCTCCACAAATCTGGCCATTATGGTAGATTGATCTACCATAATTATCTACCACACAGACATGTGGCGTATTGTTCTCTTGTCAAATCTACATAACAAACCCTATAAGTCAGGGGTGTCAAACCGTTTCCAGAAAGGGCCGTGTGGCTGCAGGTTTTCTTTCCAACCAAGCATTGAACAATGTGCTCTCACCCAAATCAATCAAGGGAGTCCAATCTGAACATGATGACTTGATGAGATGACTGGAGTCTGGTGTGCTACTGCTTGGTTGGAAAGAAAACTTGCAGCCACACGGCCCTTTCTGGAACCGGTTTGACACCTGTGCTATAAGTGATAGAAATATATGACTGCACACCATCTTTAAAACATCGTAAGGGTGACATATCAAGCTGTTCTTTAGCTGGTCAGAGTTGATGGTAGATGGTGAAATAAATCAACCTAAATTAAGAAGCAGAGATTCAACTTTGTTTAGTCTTCTTAGTCAAGAGGTTGAGCTACATTGCTTCATGTAAATGACTTGTAACAAGTCTTTCCATGACTCAATCCGTCCGACGTAGCCCAAGTTATTTCAGAAAAAGGTGTTAGTCTGTAGATGAATAAAGCTGCTGTGTAACATATGTTTGGTCTACGCAGTGTTGACTCATTGGGGGCTAATATAAATAGATGTTTTTAGATTTTATTTGGACAAGAAATACATGCAGTGTATCGTTTTCATTTGACTTAAAAATAACACAGTACTTTGTGTTGCTGTGTCACATTAACTCCTAATAACATCTGTAAGGCTACATCCACTTAAAGACAAAACAAATACAGTAAATTCAGAAACCTTCAGTGTAAGCCGGAGCCAGTGCTGTAAAATGTGTGGTTGCATCCCACACATGGGCTTCATGCAACACATGATGAATCTAAATAAGTAATTTTTCTTAAAATAATTGCATTTTTCTTGAGTTGAGGAGGCAAGTGACTGAGACACTTTGCCAATGGAACAAGACAATTTACATTTTAAACAAGAAAAAATTATTGCGTTGTCTTATTTGGAGTGCATATTGTCATAAAAATGCTCATTCCATTGGCAGATCATCTTATTTACCTTTTCAAAACAAGGCTAGATACCCTTAATTTAACATTTTTTTACTAATTTCTAGATCGTTTTTTCAGAGTGTGGTTCAAACAAAGTTTAACGTATTTGTTTAGGCCTGAGCTTGTCTGCGTGTGGATGGGGCCTAAATTTGCATTCAAAGAGCGTGAAAAGGCTTCTATTTCCTAATCTTTGAGTTATTATTTTGAGAAAAAGAAAATGATAGTTTGTTAAAAAGCATAATTGAGGAGAATTTCAAATGCATGGAGAGGGAAATGTAAGGGGAAGAGAGAAGACGGATGTAGAAAATGTTGAAGGCAGGAGAAGAGGATAAGAATAGAGAAGAATATATAGATGATAACAGTTAAGGAGTCTGCTGCTACAACTATGGAGAAGGAGAAAGAAGAAGAAAAAGAGGAAAAATTAAAAGTATGAATGGTACAAACAAAAAATGCATCTATAACAACAGAATTACTGAAACATATTGGTGAAGTTATGATTCCACTCATATATGTGCACGATTTCTACATAATATTGCCAAATGGTGGTAAGAAGCCAAATAAAGCCCCCCTACCTACCTCTGGGCATTAGAAATATTTCCCACCAGCTTAGGTGGGAAAATCTGTTAACAGAAGATCAATAAATTGCACATTCCACAATCCAGCCTTTATGGAAAAGTGGATGAAGAAAGTCGTAACAAGAAAGCAATAAAAAGTCCTGTTAGCTATTACAGCAAGCCACACTGTGGTCATATCAACCTGAGCATAACCTTTCTAGCTAAAATTAGTCAATTACCTGAAAAAATGCGCTATGAAGAGTAAAACGTTTCTTTGTCTATGTTGTCAGGCATTTTTGATAACTTCCTGAAGTCTCCTGATTAAATAACTATCTTTACTATCTGCTCTAGTCATCAAAAACAAATAAGGATTTTCTTGTTATATCATTTTAAACAAAGCCTTTCTCATATAATAAAAAAAAAAACATCAAATTAATTGTATCCTCAATCACATAAAGTTCACAAAACACAGACATTGATCTTTAGAATCCCCTTAAATCTGCCCACTATGACTGCAAGAGAAGGACTGTTGGTTCTTCATTGGTCTCACAGTAACCTTTATCTTATTTTAATCTCGAAGACAAGAATCTTTATACTCCTTAATCCTCCTTAGTTGAACTATTCCAAAGACAGAATCAGAAAAACAAAGCTTTATTTCCAAGTGGCATTTTACATGTACCTGGATTTAGTTTTGATGTCAGCCTGCTACACAAACAGACTAACACACAGACACATAAATTCACATAAATAAAGCTGCATAGACACACAAAGAGAAGATGTAAAATAGCAACATTAAAAACATGCAATGACATCAATACTAAATATAATTAAATATTATTTACATGTGCAAAGATTTTCTCATTTGAAAAAAACAGAGGTTCTGTGTTGGACTCGGGCCTTATTGATGAAGCTAGCTGCAGATGGGAGGAATCTGTTTTTGTGGCAAGTGGTTTTGGTCCTGATGCACCACATCCCCCTGCCAGAGTGGAGAGTCTGAAACAGTTTGTATTCAGGGAGGTAGGGCTCAGCTTTTTCCTGCAAGCCTGAGAGTCCTGGAAGTGTACAGTTCTCTGCAGAGCCAATAATGATAATAATACGCTACCATTATCCCTGGTAGTGGCAACAGGTGATGGAGGAGCTGAGGATGGACTCAGCGTTGGCAGAGTATAAGTGCACCATCATTGTATTTGACAGGTTGTTCTTCAGCTGTTAGAGGAAGTATGTTCTCTACTGGGCCATCTTGGCTCAAAGAAACATCTCAAAGCTCAGTAGAGAACAGCAGTATTAGTCTAGGTGTTCATCAAAACCCGACAGCCATGTGGCATAAAGTGAAACTGAGCATATCATAGAGATATTAGTCCAAATTTAAATATAGAATCATATTGTTGTATCTCTTTCTCTCTAAATGTTGAATCCAAATTTTATATCTCTTAATGTTCATCTCTATTTACTGCATCATGACACTTTTTGCAACTTACTTTCCTTTTATATAACCATGCTCTAATTATTGTGGCCAAAGCTTTGATCGATAGACGCTTGATTCCTTCCAAAAACATCCTCCTCATTCACCAATAAATCATATGTCTGCCTGCTCTAATTAATCAACTGTATTAGGTGTTAGTCTGTTTGACAAGGTATATTTTCAGCACAATAAAGCTAGTCACAGTTGATAGGAAGATGAACTAAACCCTACTCCTGTAAATAACTGCCAAGCTCTGCAGCGGCGGCAACTTGCATCTAAAGCTTAGTCTTTTATGAAAAATTGTCCTAATCCTCAATTTTCATTCTGAGACAAATGATCTGATTAAAGTTATTTTGTCCCTGTAATGTTTTTAAGAAAAACAATGTAAATAGTCTTTTCTTCGGTGATATATATTCTTTACATAAGCAGAGTTTATCTACATTCCCCCTTCTTCTATAAAAAAATAAAATAAAATCTGCTACTCAGATTGACGTTAATTTTAGCTGGACATTAACTTCACATGTGTCTATGATTTCACTATACTAGAACAAAGTCAGTAAACAACAGTACAAAATGAAATCCAATTAATTTTTTTATTAGAAAATGAAGATTTCAAGCCCATCAAACTCTCTGTAAACGGTCATTATGCATTTAATACATAACCTAAAACAGTGAGAATTGGCAGTTGAAGTCTGCAGAGCATGCCAAACACAGATTTAATGACAATACCAAAGCTTTGCAGCATGATGTAAATTCCTTACAGCAAAAATGCAGTGTTGCTTAAAATGTTGTGGGTGCAGCTTTCATCACCTCCTATAATGAAATACAGTCAGGATGGAGAGGTGGATATAAACTAAATGTGTTAAATGGACACAGAACATTCATACATATTATCTATGTTTGAATTGGAGGCTTAGCAAGTAAAAGTATAACTGTTTTTTTAGTTAACTGTAGAGCTACAAGAAGCAGATTGTTTCATTCATATCATAAGCTATTATATCATTATTAATATTACATTAAAGTGTCATCGCTTTCAGAATTGAATTCCTATAAAAAGGCCTGGGAACAACACACTGTATAACATGTATTTTAGGACCAAACAGGCAATAAATATTCTGCACTCCTTAATTGCACATTTACTTGTTCTTTTTCAGAGTTATTAACTGCTTGTGACTGACCAAGAAAAGGCAAAGGGACCTCGTTAAAGAAGAGAGACTGAGAGGAGGGAGGGAGGAAGGAAGGGGAGCCGAGGGAGACAGTTTAACAAGAGAGACAGGAGACAGGGAGGGCGTGGTGGCCGAATAAATCCTCGCAGCATTTATCATCGAGCTGTAGAAGAAACGTACAGGATTGTTTTCTCCAAGAGGTTTAAGAGGGTAAATCAAACTAAAGTATGCCGCTGAAATCCCCCCAATTTATCACTAATTTTTATCAGTAAAACTTTACACACCTGGCAAACTGCTCACAGAGATTATTCTATTATTCTACATCATATTATTTTATTTATAAAAGGTTATCCTCCTCTAGTCTGGTTTCTTCTCTTTAACTCAACAAACTACCCGTTCAGACATGGTGGTATATTGGGACACCTATTTAGAGAACGCTGCCTATTGTGTCTTTGTTTTGTTTGTTTTTTCATCTAATTTCTGTTGCTGGAGTGAAGACTTGATGTGTCAGGATGGGTTCCTTCACTGACATCACCACAGCACCAAACTAATGCTGCTAAAGTGTCCCAGGACACGCCTGAATGTCGACTGAGAAAAACTGTCTACAAAAGCGTCTTAAGTATGTCCTCAAATTTATTCAGATATACCAAGAAACATGCCGATAACAAGTCTGCATGTTTGGCTCAAACTGTCGACATGTTTCCAGCATTAGAAACAAATAATTTTAATTATTCCTGCAGTTTTTCAGTCTTTATACAAATATTAATTCAGAAGGGGATTTTTGTTCCTGTTTTAAGCACATATAAGTAGGTGAAAAATAGGCTGATCTCTAAAGAACTGCATCAATACATAGTTAAGGAGAAGAAACATGTACTTTATGTGATAGAAAATATTTAGCAATAACAGCTGCGGTTTTAAATTCCCCTGATTAACATCAAATCAGTGACAGCATACGAAGAAACAAGACTTTATTGAGCCAGCGATCAATTCCCAATTATTGCCAAATGATGTAAAGTTCAGGTTTTAGTTACCAACCGGAGGAAAAATAAGACATTAGTAACAGAAAT
>NW_015151092.1:294493-298033 GCF_000732505.1 Cyprinodon variegatus | reverse complement strand
GGATCCTTTTGCTTGAAAAAAAAAAAGGATAACTTGCCAACGTTTTGTATGCTGGCAGAGAATGAAGAAGTTGATATTCATGAATTTGTCTTGGAATCCAAAAACCTGATTCCCTTTGTAGTTGTCTTGATGAAATGACAGCTAAGGTAAGAATAAATAACACTGTTTGAATAAGTCAGAAACAAATGTATACCTTGGTAATGCTTCTGAGTTAAAAAAAAAAAGCTACCAATGCATTTTAAAAGTTATTACATTAAAACCAAGCAATACGTGGGCAATGGGTACATCCAAACACCTATGCACTTGTCCAGGTTTGTGTGCATAAATCAGCTCCCACCTCCTCCATCACTCCCCATGGTTTACGCTAAGCCCAGCGGGAAGCCACATCAGCCTCTGATGATGACACATATGATTAATGACTCCAAAAGACTGTTTGTTTTCATTACGCCTCCTCGTCAACTGGAGCTGTATCTGAGCTCCGTGCCGTGCAAGCAAAATCTGAGCCAGAACAAGGGGAAAATATTTCAACAGGGGTTTCTCTTTGGAACTAAAATAAAAAAAAAAAAAAACACAAAGGGGGCCTGGTTTTGTTTTAAAGTTGCAACTGCCCACGGTTATATTTTCCACTGTTACTTAAGTTCAGAGGTGGCCAAGGGATTCAAAGGCTGGAAAATGTTGAAAGGATATGGACAACACAAAGGTCCACAATAAGTTTTATGAGAGTTTCAGCTGCCTGGTTTTATAGACTTCCAAAAGTTTTACTCATGCTATTCCAACAAAGGTACAGATGCAAACAGAAAAACTAAATGTTAAGTTTAGATTTGTCTTATAGTGTGCATACCTGATGAACACTGATACAATAAGAGATAACAGTGGATTAAACCTAAAAGCTATATGTAGGAAAAAGTTAAGGTCTATGAAGTTAAAGTCTTGAATGAAGATCAGTTTTTCACTGGAAAAACGATCTAGAAATAAGTAAAAATTTCTTAAATTAAGTGTATTTACCCTTAATTTGAGTAGGTAAATGAGATAGTTTGCCAAAAGAATGAGTATTTTTACTCTTTAAATAAGATAATTAGATAATATGCACTTGAAATAAGACAATCCAATTGTGTTTTCTTATCTTAAGTATAAATTGTCTTGTTCCATTGGCAAAATGTCTCTTTTACCTCCTCAATCCAAGAACAAATGCACTTATTTTAAGAAAAAATGACTTATGTAGATTTTTTCCAGTTGTTTCTACTGTTATTTTTCTACAGTAAACAGACAGCACATTTATTAGGATATCTTACATTACGTGTGTCCTAGCCTCCTTAACCCAATGGTCACTTAAAAAATTCAAATAACAGCAACCCGGAGTGACATTTGGCTAAATGATTCACACAATTCAAAAAGTTCAAAGTCAATGTTCCTTACAGAAAGTCTCAGTTCGTATTAATCCTTATCTGCACACATTGATGAACATTTAGAGAGAGCTAGTGACCAGCAGACATTGATGACCAGGCCCCTTCCATCCTCCAGACAGAGAAGGCATAGCTTAGCCTCTCATGGGCAAGGTAGTTGCACCCGGCAAGCTTGCTGTCCATCTCGTTGCTCTGCAGAACCTGGTACAGAAAGTCAATGTAACGAGACGCCAACTTGAGGGTCTGAATTTTGCTCAGTTTGTCAGAGGGAAGTGTGGGGATGATCTTCCGTAGAGAGGCAAATGCTTCATTAAGCGACTGAGTCCTCTGGCGTTCGCGGATGTTGGCGATCGCACGCTGAGCATGTGGGTCCTCGAGGGCAGGGAGTCCTCCAGGACTGTGACCCGAAACAGGAGAAAGTGAGGGGCTGGAGGAAGGCGGTCGATGCTGAGGGCTCGGTTTGAGTTTTTTGGGGCCTGTAGGGGTGTATATCTGGACATCATCCCCCGGTTTGAGTTTGTCACGGTCTTCTGCTGAAGTAGGAGTGAGTGGAATAAGGTGTTGCTCTGTCTGTGAGCCCATCTGACGTTTACACCCAGTGATGCCCGGAGTGGCTACAACAACAGCACAGGCATTAGAAAGGGGTCTTGCCTGCTTCTCTTTGGGAACCACCCTTCCTTTAGGGTGCTCATCTCTGGAAAGCTCATCCTCTCTCATGCTTGGGCGAATGTTTCTTCCCCTTCTCTCCTTTTAAGTCCCTTGTCCTCCACTCGTGTGTTTATCCAGGGGATCTTTTTGTAAGTCCCTTTCTTTTCCTCTTTTCTGTTTGTCCTCTGATCTGCTGTTGTTCTTCCTCTCAACTTGTCCCTTGGGTATACTCAATCAAACCAAAGTGGAGGAGCCAGCAGTCAATGTCAGTTCCTTTATCCACGTGTGGAAACCCGAAACTGTTCTCTTGAAATCTCTGTTAGTATGCATTACCAGGAACACACTTTCTCATGCAGCATATGAAAAAACAGCAAAGTGAGGGTATATGTTTAAAGGCAGGAGACTGTGAATCTTTCAGTTTCCCTCCCACTCAGTTCCCTGATTGGCCTGGGATGGATTTTAGGACAGCGGAGCTTTCAAACAGAGGAAGAATGTGTCCCAACTGATTGGTCTAGTGAAGACGTTGAGGCGGAGAGAGAGATTTTTGCACAGCCAACCAGATCTGACCGTTGTGACGTTTGCTCCTTGTTCCAGAAGTTGCTTAAGTTTATAGGTTCCAGATTTCCTCCCTCCATAGCCACTCCCCTCCCCCCTTTCACTGATGATTCACAGCTCAGCTGATCATCCCTGGGCGTTTTAAAATAAATCAGAAATCTGTAAAAGAATCAGTATTTCTGTTAAAATTGAGAAAAAATTTATTTATATCTTCTAATATTGGATTTTCTGCCCTTTTAATTTAATTTGTGGTTTTCGTGCACAAAATCCCGAACCAGAAGGGTGAATGTTACGAACACTGACGGTGATTCTTCTATTTCCTTCCTTGTAATCTGAAGACACATTTTTTACTAAATAGGACTAATTACAGAATTTATTATTTATGTTTGTCTTTAAACTTCTGGGAATCAAAGGCCAAAGTTTGGGTAATTATGAAAAACCAAGTCTTGGATTAAGTTTTAAGAGCTCCAGCTCTCAGTCAATTGAACACAACACCATTGGACTATAGCATGACAAACCTAAGGGTTAAAGTTTTAAACTCTTTGTTTGATAAAACAATTTATAATCTTGATTATTTAGCAATTAGAAGCATAACATTTAGTTCACATGAATGCAGTATAATTCTTTTTATTTTTGCTAAATTTTGAAAATGTTTTCCTTCACTTCTAATGGGATTTATTTTGATTTTCTTTAAATATTAGGGGTTGGGAAAATTTTTCAGAAAATCTTTGAACTAGAATGACCAAGAAAACTCACAACTAGAATTTCGATCCAGCCAAGTGTTTTCACTGCAATATATATATATATATAGGCCCAGGCCAAACTCCCAGGCCTCTGGTAGAGGACCCGAGCTTGAGGATGACACATACTGTACCACCCCACAAGGGTTGAGAAAACAGTTTTATATATATATATATATATAAAACTGTTTTCT
>NW_015151092.1:289617-294023 GCF_000732505.1 Cyprinodon variegatus | reverse complement strand
GAGCCGTAGAAGCTCTAAAACCCATCAGCAGGACCAGGATCTGCTCCTTTGTGCAAGGAGGAGCAGGAGGAGCACTGCCAGAGCCCTACAAAATGACCTCTAGCAGGCCACTGGTGTGAATGTCTCTGACCAAACAATCAGAAACAGACTTCATGAGGGTGGCATGAGGGTCCTACGTCCTCTAGTGGGCCTCTGTGCTCACTGCTCGGCACCGTGGAGCTCGATTGGCATTTGCCACAGAACACCGGGGCCCTGTGCTTTTCACAGATGAGAGCAATTTCACCCTGAGCATATGTAACAGACGTGAACGGGTCTGGAGAAGCCGTGCAGAATGTTATGGTGCCTGTAACATCGTTCAACACACCTGTTTGGTGGTGGGTCAGTGATGGTCTGGGGAGGCATATCCATGGAGGGACGCACACACCTATACAGGCTAGACAATGGCACCCTGACTGACATAAGGTATCGGGATGAAATCCTTGCACCCATAGTCAGACCCTATGCTGGTGCAGTGGGTCCTGGGTTCCTCCTTGTGTACGACAATGCGGCGAGAGTATGCAGGCAGTTCCTGGAGGATGAAGGAATTGATACCATTGATTGGCCCCCATGCTCGCCTGACCTAAATCCAATAGAACACCTCTGGGACATTATGTTTCGATCCATCCGACGCTGCCAGGTTGCACCTCAGACTGTCCAGGAGCTCAGTGATGCCCTGGTCAAGATCTTGGAGCAGATACCACAGGACGCCATCCATCGTCTCATTAGGAGCATGCCCTGACAATTTCAGGCATGCATACACGCACATGGGGGCCATACAAATTACTGAATACCACTTTTAGTTGCTGCAATTAAATTTCAGCAAAATGGACTAGCCTGCCGCATCATTTTTTCACTGTAATGTTTGGGGTGTCTGAATTCAGCCCTCTGTAGGTTGATAATTTTAATTTCCATCAAATGATGTGGCATCCTTTTGTTCCTAACACATCACCCAGTCCATGTCAGTATAAATAAACAGCATGGTTGTTTGCCCCATTGAGATCTGATGTGTTTTCAAAGTGTTTAATTTCTTTGAGCAGTATATGTAAAGAGTTGATCTGTGAGAAAAAACTAAAACATTAAGAACAAATTCTGGTATTTTAGATACCAAGACTAAATAAAGCAAGAAATAAAGAGTATAAAATGTAAAAAGTAAAGTGCAGTAAAATTATTCTGATAAGTACACTTTTTTTAAATTACTCAAGTAAATGTAACTAAGTAAATCTATTTAGCTATAACCCACCTCTGATATATTATATGTTAGTTTTCTAGTTTACTTCTCTCTATTCTTTTTCTGTTATTATCAGGAGTTACAGTAAGTTAAGTACAAATAATTAAGTAGACTTCTTAAGTACCTATACTTTACTCCATTACTTATTTTTCTTCCTACTTCTGACTTCTACTTATTACATTTTAACACAAGTATCTCTACTTTCTATTCCTTACATTTTTAAAACAAAGGTTACTCATTACTCTTGGCTTTGGTTTAATGTTGATAAATATTTATTTCCCGTCATGTTCTCCATCCAATGCAGATCATTGGCTCCATCCACATCTAGTGAAAACTAGTGTAATTGGATGAGTCATAACGCAAACACTCACTGGTTAGCTAAAGGAAATCGTCAGAAGCAAGCAGGTTTTCTTCAAACTGCAAACGTGAATTGTCTATGCCAGAGGTCTTCAACAGGGGGTCAGCGACCCCTAGAGGGTCCGCGGAGGTACTGCATGGGGGTCGCGACACTCTTGGTTGATTACTTTTTTTTAAATATTCCCTCCTGCAATTTTTTGCACTAATTAAAATGTCTTTAAATGTGCCACACCCACCGCACCGCAACGGTAAGACCGGAGTCGGTGTGAGCCGGGGGCAATAGGGAACACCTGTGCCGCTGCTGTGGGCGTGTCCAGGTATGAGTGGTAATGTGACCTCCAAACAAAATCAGAAAAAAACACATGCAACACACAAAAATAAAACAAGTAAATAAGTTCAAAAATAAAGAAAATCCAAAAATTAAAAAATAGCATGCAATAAACTTGACAAAAAGGCCACATTACCACAGAGTGACTATAGGGCCAGTTTGATAGAACACAATTTTATACAATATATATAATTAGGGGGTCCCCGCTCCATCTCGCAATCAGTTTGGGGGTCTTTGGCTTTGAAAATGTTGAAGACCCCTGCCTTATATAAAAAAACATATGTATCAGATGAAAGACCAAAGTCTCAGGTATATATTTTGTATTCAGGTCATTTTTATATCTTATTACTGTGCAGAGTTATAAGTGATCTAATGGAGATTGTCACCATGTGACAAGTTGCCCCTCCACAGGGTAAGTTGTCACACTATATGGGGTAAAATGTCACAATGTGTTTTGCAACCAATAAATTCAGGGCAAATTTTATTTTGTTGTTATTTCTTAATGTTAAGTTAACAAATGACAATAACTCACTTTTAATGGTTATGAAATAATATGCAACATGCATTACAAAACTTCAACTGGTGCATGAACAAAAAGAAATTTCATGAGTCAGATTCCTCATCTGAGCTGCAGTTTGGGCATAGCTTATGTAGGTTGAATTGGCAGGAGCACGTGCATTATATGAAATAACATGAAATAAAATGAAATATGAAACATTGATTATAAACCTGATTCTGGGACAAAAGAAAACCTAAATAAAAAACTGAATTTATTAGTCACAATCCTCATCTGAGTCACAGTTTTGGCATATGTAGACTTAATTGCCAGGTGTGCATTCTTCATGTGCCCATCCTTTGCATATCATGCACTGAACCCATGTTTTTCCTGGGCGCCTGTTTTCAAATGGCTCTATGCAGACCAGGCATAGGGACTCATCTTCTGATGAGGAGTCATCTGGAGTCCTCTGTTTCTTTCCTGTGCTTTGCTTCTTTGACATTTTAGATTTGGTTGCCTTGCATTTCATTTTGAACAGTCTTTTCGTTCCTTGTGCTGCCTTTCAGCTGTCAGTGAGAATAGAAGTTTTTTTCTTCTTTTTCTTCTGGGCAACTTTTTTTGTTGGACCAGCTTTGGATAAGGCCTAATATCCTCTGGAGAAAATGTGTTAGTGGAGGATGCTGGGTCACTAGGGCCTTGAATAGCTTCTTGGTTGGAGCCTGGGCCTGGAGCAGCTGGGCCAGTACTGGGTCCAGGAATGGGTGGGTTGGTGTTTGGGTTTGGTAGAGCTGGGTCCTGGTAGGGGCGATCTGAGACGTAAGATGGCGCAAATTCTGTCTCCAAGAACACATCCCTATTGTAAGGCTGAATCCCTGTTGCCCGAAAACCAGCCTGAATATTAAGTGGGGTTGCAGCCAGGGGATAAGCAATTGCTACAATCCCAGGGATGTCATAAATGCTGAGTGTTTTCTCTGGGTTGTTCTTCATCCAGGAATCAGAGACAGAGTTTACATGCTTTTTAAATGGGTCATAAACACTTCTGTCTAAAGGCTGCAGCCTGTGGGAGCAGTGGGTGGGAAGTACAACATGATGATGCCATTTTCTTTGGCAAAATTCATCCCATCAACAGAGAGATGTGAGCATTGGTTATCCAGAAGGAGTAAGCAGGGTTTCTCCTTTGAGCACTTGGAATGGCCAACAAAATACTTGAGGAAATCAACAAAGTGTGGTTCATTCATCCACTCTGTTGGATTTGCTCCTCCTTTGCAGCTTGGTGGGCCATTGTTGATGAAATAATCACAAAAGTGCACCTGAGGAAATATGAAATAGCGGGGGGGTGCTGTTCCCTGTGGCTGAGACTGCGCAGGCAATGGTGACCAGGGTACCCCTTTCCCCAGATGTCAGTGACCCAACCTGCTTGAAGCCACGCCTGGCTACCAATCAGTCTGGTTTCTGTACTGTTGTCACTCCAGTTTCATCCATCTTCCAGATATCTCCTGGACCTAAGGAATGTCGACTTAATACTTTTTCCAGATTGTCAAAAAACACCTTACATTATCCTTGTTAAAGGCACTAGCTCTTGCGAAACTAGTTGCCTCTGGTGTCCTAAGAGAAAGCGAGGGGTGCTGCTTTTTGAAGCCTTTAAAAATCGGTGCTGGCTTTTTCTTTATCTGACCAAATTTGTGGAAATTTCAATCCCTTTGCCACTGCCTGCTTTCTCACCTCTAATGGTGACAAACCAAAATATATGTCAGAGGATCTCTTGATGTAGTTCTCCAGGTGCAGTTCCATCTCAGTACTGAAAACTTGCCGTGGCGATTTGTACCCAGCCAATGTAGTTGGGATAGCTGTGTGACCCTGAATTTCTGCTGGTGTGAATGTTTTACAGTATCGTGCCAAAGTACGGTAATTGATATTAAAGTCCTTTGCGGTACTCCTGATTGACTTGTGACCTAGGG
>NW_015151092.1:268562-289119 GCF_000732505.1 Cyprinodon variegatus | reverse complement strand
AGAAGATAATTGCAATGTGACAACTTACCCGTGTGACAACTAGCCCTGGTCTCCCCTACTTTGTTACTTTACTCCATTACTTATTTTTCTTCCTACTTCTGACTTCTACTCATTACATTTTCACACTTGTTACCTAGTCTGAGCTCCCTGCACCTGATGAAGACCATTGACGCATTAAAGCACCATGTTCCACAAAATAAGCTTGTTTCTCTTTATTGGCTAGTTCAGCAGTTACCACATTCTTGAAATCCTTTTGTTGGTTTTTATATTAAATGAATTTCACTTTAACACAATATATTATGAATAACCTCAGCGTTTTTAAGAACTATGTGCAAGTATGTGCAATTTCAACAATACTTTTACTCAGATAACATTTTTTGAAGTGCATTATGCATGTGAGCTGATTACAGTGATTGATGTTGAAAAACATTTATTCACATTTTTTGGAACTTAAAAACACTGTTCCACATGAAAAATACATCAAACAGATAAAAATTATGAAAATATTTAAAATCAATTCTCCACATCTGAAGCTCATTGCTGCTGTTAGTTCTGATGCAGGGTTGCATTTTTATTGGCATTCCAAAAAAAAAATAATTTGAATAATGATAATGCATTTAGCCACCCGGCCGGACTAAATCGTTCGGCGGGCCGCATGTTTGACACCCCTGACATAAAGCAAAGAACACATTACTGACTGTCTCTATACAAATAAAAACTCTCTCTCTCTCACCCACTGTCACTCTCACACACACACACACACACACACACACACACTTTGAGTACAATATATAATACACTATAAACAATTACACACATGTATTATAATTATACACATCTATACAATTATACACATTATACACAATTTAAAAATATTATATATATGTAGTTCTTACCTCCACAATTGCTTCTGGAAGGTCCACAAGTATTTGAAGCCCACTCTTCAGCTTAATGGTTTTCATCATCAAGGTCTCCAGGGTAGGTAGCAGTGTGCCGAGGTAGCAGTTGTCCTCTCCCTGGAGGATATCTAGTGTGACTGTCAATGGCTTCATTGCAATGCAATATTCCTTCAGGAGCTGATGCTCTTTTTCTGTGATTGCTTTCAAGCCAAACTTGGATGAGATGGTAATGAGGTCCACTAAGGGAATCTCGCAAATCCTAGCTAGAGCATCATAGAAAGAATTCCATCTGGTACTGCAAGGCACTATCAGCTTCTTTGCAACCACATCCTCTACTGTCTCTGCGGGCACTGTGGAACGGCTGGCCTTATTCCACAAGGCTGTGCATTTTGCAGTTGCACTTCTGTAAAGTGCCTTCTCTGGTCTGGAGAGAATCCACTTTTCAATGTCAGAACATGACACAAGGTTCAGTGTGTGTGATGCACACCTGTAGTGTGGTGGTAAATTAATCACATCCTCATCCTCATCAACACGGGCTTGCAAGACATCATTTATGTCAACAAAAGTAACCTCGTCACCTTCCTCATCAACAGAGTCATCATCCTCATCAACTGGCTGATATTTCTTAAATGCCTTAAGGAAATTCGAGCCATTGTCAGTGATAGTTGCCGTTATTTTGTGCGAAATGCCATAAGACGAGTGGATGTTATCAAGTTCTGTGGCAATGCTCTCGTGGGTATGACGACCCTTGAACCGTCGGCATGCCAGGGCAGCTTTTTTTCGTTGCATGTTTACTGGATGCATCCAGTGTGCAGTTACGCCTAGGTAGCTTTTGTTATGTGCTGTCCATATATCTGCAGTTGTAGCCAAGTCTTCCAGTTGCTTGAATTATTTTTTTAGCTCAGCATTCATGTTAGCATATTCGGTATCAATGTAATTCGAAAAACTTCTTTCTACAGGGCGGACCAATGCCTCCTTTACTTGGGATTTTGCCTATCAACGCCCTGACGGACTCCGACTCCACTGTTGATATCGGAAGCATGTTTTCCACAACGTATCTCCCAATCAAGCCATAGAGCTCTGTCTGAGATAGTTTCTGGGGAGCAGAGGCACTAAAGTCTAGTTTTTGTTGCTTGCATGGGAAGGGTCCTTCCTTGTTAGCGGCTCCGTTGTCAACACTAGCCCGCCTACAACCTGTGTATTCTTGGACCACTAGTTTGGTTGAAGCGTGAGCCGTCGACAGATGCTTCATTAAGTTGGAGTTGCTAACACAAGACGTGGACAAATATTTTGTTCTGGGACATAATTTGCACTCGACTTGTACATTTTTACCTTTAACCTCAGTTAGTTTAAAATAATATTTCCATCTGGAAAAGGCTGTTTTGCAGCTGGAGTGCTCCTCACTCGCCATCTCTCTCTCTCTGTGCTGCCGTAAGCACTAAACATCAAAAGAAAACAACATAACACCAAAAATGTTTTATCAGGTATGCCATAAGTGGAGAGAGAGAAGCAGACTCTAACATCCAGTCCCCTGCTTCCAGCAGCCTGATGGTACGTCCCACTTCCTGTTTTGCCTTTCAACCAGTCCTCTCCACTCAGCCAGTCCTTCAAACTCAGCAAAGAAAAGTAGTTAATTCAAATAAACAAAAGGTGTTTACTAAATGTGTGCACCCATAATAGTAAACAACCTAATGCCAAAAAAACACCACAGAAGTGAAATTATAAATGTATTGTGTGAAGACCTTTAGATAAAGAAAGAAATACTAAAATGGAAGAAAAGATGGAAGAACCTCCATAGTTAACCCTGGTTGATATAAATATTTATTTCACATCATTGGCGCCATCCACATCTAGTGAAAAGTAGTGTAATCAAATTTGTGCTGACGACAAAGGAAATGATCAGCAGCAAGCAGCTGTTCTTCAAGGTGTTCTTCAAACTGCGAACGTGAATTGTCTATGCCATGCTACAATGTCGGATTCAGAAAAAGATGTTGAAATGTCTGAAAGGTCGGATACAGCGTATTGGGAGATGGAGACCAACAAGACCTCCCTCATCCTTGGCCCTATCTCAAAGAATTTTTCGAAATAGTCGTAAAATTGAGCTTTCAATTCATATAGTGGTATCTGGCTTTTTTTTTAAAGGTTCCTTTATACATTTATACTTTAAGTACTTTTTGGAGCACATTCTGAAGGAGAAATTAACAATTTAAAGAAAGAGGCTGTAAAAAGGCCTCCATGGAAGAGTTATAAGGCTAAAACCACTGCTAACCAAAAGGAAAACCAACAAACATCTTGCATTAACAAATAGTCAAGTTTGTGACTTTGAGCCCAAGCTCAATGGGATTATGCAACGAGACAATCATTCAAACCACGCAGCATGTTCAGTTACATGACACATTGTTCAGATTACTTGAAGTTATGCCAATTTTGCTACATAACCATAGTTACAACTATGAGGAAATAAGGAGAGAGAACTTGTATATCTCATGGCAGCTAGTAAACATTCCCCCCCTTTTCTCTACCCACCCGTCAATACTTTTCTTCTGAGGTAAAGAGAGGATTACTTCCAGCAGAATGTTTGCTGGAAGCCTTTGTTAGCCGGTAGAGTCTGAATGCTGACAATCAGGTTGTGCGTTGATCATGGGTTGAATTTACTGCACCATGGCATGGATTAGGTAGCACACAACAGATTTACATGGTAGTGAGAAGAAGAAAAACAACAAAAAGGTCTATAAATGCAAAGTTATATACACTCACCGGTCACTTTATTAGGTACCCCATGCTAGTAACGGGTTGGACCCCCTTTTGCCTTCAGAACTGCCTCAATTCTTGGTGGCATAGATTCAACAAGGTGCTGGAAGCATTCCTCAGGGAGTTTGGTCCATATTGACATGATGGCATCACACAGTTGCCGCAGATTTGTCGGCTGCACATCCATGATGCAAATCTCCACATCCCAAAGATGCTCTATTGGATTGAGATCTGGTGACTGTGGAGGCCATTTGAGTACAGTGAACTCATTGTCATGTTCAAGAAACCAGTCTGAGATGATTCCAGCTTTATGACATGGCGCATTATCCTGCTGAAAGTAGCCATCAGAAGTTGGGTACATTGTGGTCATAAAGGGATGGACATGGTCAGCAACAAAACTCAGGTAGGCTGTTTTCAAAACAAAAACAAGGCTTTATTGAGCTATTGTATAAAACCTCGAACTCAACGCTATTCCTGACAGAAGACAAGCGAGTGGTGACTATCTGAGGGACTGAAAATATTACTGACAAGAAAAAAATTAAAAGTTTTAGTTCTTTTACTTCAGACATTTTCTATGTATTCATCTTTGGTATCCAATTTGAAATGACAACAGATGTTTTGGGACAAAAGCAAATATCAGAACGGTCACAATCAGAAGGTATTTCTCACACTTTAGATACAAAAGATATTCTGAATAAATAACATCCAGTAAGCAGACAAAAAAATGCAGCTCTGGGAGATTTTTATCTTCCCTTAGCTTGAGACCTGTGACATAGCTGCCTGAGAGAAAACATACAACGCCCTCTGCTGGTCACAATAAGGAAACAAGATATTGTGTAACCATAATGACATTTTTTGGTGAGACACCGACTCAGTTTGTACTTATAATGCAGAAACACAGATAAAAAAAATAACATATTGAAAATTTTAAAGTGAAAATCCTTAGAGAAGACTTTCAAGAATGTTTAAAAGATGTGTTGGATATTCAACTATTCAACCTTTATAACCCTTCTCTGAGGTGGGTTTCGTCTTTTTTAGATATCAGACCCATCACAGTGCTGTTGTGCACAAACTTATGAACTCTACAACCATATTTGGACATTAATGCAATCGAGTGTGAAAAAAATACTGTTACAACTTTCGGGAAAATCCTGGATTAAATGAAATATTACAATATTACCAATTATGTAAAGACAATGTGTTATTATATTTCTACAGCTCTTTTGCAGGGTTGCAATAACAGCCTTAAGAAAAAAAGGAGTGGTTGTTCCAGTTTAAATGTAATCAGATCATAATTATATGACCTTTTTTCACCTTTAACTTTCTTTAAACCTAAAAAGATAAAATCATTCCTTAAAATTAAAATATTTTTTCTTGTGTTTATATTTAACAATAATGTTTTTCTTTGTGCTAAAGCTAACATTTGTGGCTCTAAATGTGGCTCTAATAAATTATTTTTCTCGACTGAGGTAAAAAATGTCTCTTTGTATTGTAAAGGGTGGAGATCTGTTATTAAGGCAGATGCAAATCACTCCCAAGTTTGAAATTGTCCATTTTGGAACAAAAGCTTCTTTCTTGGTCATCATTCATTCATTTCATGCTGATATTAAACTTGTTTTAATCATGAGCCAATGCGGTTTTCAGTCAACAGTTTCCAGTTAATGAGATCTTTGAGCCTCAAAGCTTCCCAGATTATTCTTGAAGATTCATAAAAATCAGAGTTTGGCTTAGAAGTTTAAATTTCAACATTAAGAGCCGTAATACACTAAGGAATATAAGCATTTTCCCTGCAATTTTGCTAATTCTCCGACTAACATATCATGCAGGGGTCTTCATGTCCACCGTTCGACACATGATAAAAAAAAAATTCCAGAAATCATAACATATGATTTTTGAAATAATTTATTTGATTGTCAATGAAGCAAATTAGTATTTTAACACTTTTGACACAATAGCCTTTGTTTACAATTACAGAGGTCAAACATCTCCTGTAGTTTTTCCCCAGGGTTGCACTACAGCAGGGATTTTGGCCCATTCCTCCACACAGATCTTCTCTGGATCACTCAGATTTCTGGGATGTTGCTGAGAAACATGGAGTTTGAGCTCCCTTCAAAGAGTTTAGGTCTGGAGACTTGCTCAGGTGCACCAGAACCTTCATATCTTTCGTACAGAGTAACTCCTCGGTTATCCTGGCTGTGCTTACAGTAGGATCATTGTTACCCAGTCGGAGGGGGGTTCACAGTCATGCTTAACTTCTTACATTTTTTGAATGACTGCACTGACAGTTGATCTTTTTTACAAAGCTGCTTGGTAATATCCCTGTAGGCATTTCCAGCATTGCAAAGGTCTATCATTTTGTCTATAGTGTCTTTGGACAGCTCATTGGTCTTAGCCATGTTAGTGTGTGGGGTGGAGAGGTGTCTTTATCCAGCTAACGACCTCAAACACGTCTAATTTAGAATGAGTGGAGGTGGACCTTTTAGGGGCAGCCCAACAGGTCTTTGTGGGCCAGAGTTTTTGCTTATTGCCAGGTGTTTATTCACATATTTGCAGCAGGAACATACAAATGAATTAATTAATACATTTTTATTTCAGGACTTTTTTTTATTGTGCCTCTCACAGAGGACATGCATGGAAGAGGAAAATGTCAGAACCCTCCTCCGTGGATTTTAAGGAGGTGGTCTAAAATCGCAGGGTGTTCAAAAAATTATTTTCCACACTGTAGTTCTTTGCTCTCATTGATCCTTAATAAATTTGTGACAGTAAATAGAGAGGAAGAAAAACATGCGTTTTAAGGTCAAACACTTTCTTTATTGATTCTGTAATAAGGGCATAGAGAATAACAGTAAATGCTTAAAAGTTTCTAATTTTTGTTACACCATTGTGACACACAATCCTCCAAAAAAACATAATGATGTTAATGAAAAAAAATAAAATAAACAGGAGTAAACAATAACATAAAGAGTTGATATACCAGTTTTTAAGTAGGTAAAAAAGGTGACCTAGGAGGATTAGACTGGAATGTAGACACTCAATGAAAATCCTACAGAAAGATAAAGGCGACAATAATAACAGAATAAAGGAAGAAGGAAACAATGAGGCCCAGATGAAGCTGGGTGGAGTTCAGAAGTAGGTTAGCAGAAGAAAATACAAGGTCACACTATAACAGCTGGACACAGAGTGGAAAACCTAAAGGCAGAATTCAAAGAATCCTGTAAGGTTTTGTGTTTGTTCCAGGTGAAAATAGGGGCAACAGGAGGCGTCTGCTGACTAAAAGCAGAGGAAAAACCAGATTCTTGTATTCCGGGAAATGTAATTTGATTTATCAAGGAAGTATAAACTTTAGATACATTCCAGTATAAAAGGAAAAGGAAAATAATGCAACCAGATGTTTTACTTATTGCCTCTGTTTGATTTCGTACAAATAAAAGCTGCTATAGAGCTCAAACAATATAAGGTAAAAAAAAAAAGAATCTCTGTGAAGTTTGGTTTAATTCTAAGCAACATGTTCATTATAATATTGGAGGCAAATATTTCAAGCAAACACAAATGATCAGAAAGATCCTTTGATGGATTCAATGATTTAGACACACATTTAGATACACCGTTTATTATATAGTCAACTATAACACCAAAACCATTCACTTATATTCTCTAACACACGTATAAAATGTATAAAATACTTATACTTACTTCTTATCTCAAAGAAAATGGCATTTTATTGTTGTTGCATTGTGTAAAAGGTCCAGGGCAGTACACACAAATCTTCTCAAAAATAGAACTCACTGCAATAATGTTGTTTGTCTTTGATGACTTAAAAGAGGAAAAGGCTAATTTGTAAGAAATTCAATTCAGTTTATTTACATAGCACCAATTCACAACACGTCATCTCAAGGCACTTTACAGTTCAACCAGATCATACAGTCAAACTGATTCAAAGTTTTCTATCTAAAGAAAGCCAGTTGATTGCATCGACTCATTGACTTGAAGACAATCCCTCACACTAAGCATGTCTGTAGCGACAGTGGAAAGAAAAACTCCCCTTTAACAGGAAGAAACCTCCAGCAGAACCAGGCTCAGTGTGAGCGGCCATCTGCTGAGGCTGACTGAGGTTCAAGGAGACAGAAGCAGAGATACAAAAAACAGCTGTAAAAGGCGGCCCCGTCCAGGAAACACACAGCCAGGCAGACGAGCTCCGAGCCAGCTCCCATGTCAGAGGAGGAAGAGAGCACATCCAGCCAGCAACAGTTAGAGAAACAGGACTACACTGAAAAACAGGCCAATCTCCAACATACTGTATATAAACAAAGGTGTTAATGGCAGCAGCACAGCTGATATTTCTCTCCATGGTGGTATCACAGCCAAACAGGAACAGACCAGATGAAGCTGCTATAAGAAAAAGCAGAGAGAGCATAACGTTAAAGATTGAACTAAGAGATTCTGATAAGTGGGTGAATAGAGATAGAATGAAGCAGAATGATGAAATAGTGATCCCTATGTCCTCCAGAAGTCTAAGCCTATAGAAGCATAACTATAGAGATAGCTCAGGATAACCTGAGCCCTTCTAACTACGGTATAAGCTTTATCAAAAAGGAAAGTTTTAAGCCTACCCTTAAAAGTAGACAGGGTGTCTGCTTCACGGACTAAAACTGGTAGTTGGTTCCACAGGAGACCTGTTAATTTATTTTTCAATGTTTCTATGCTTTCTGCGATTTATTGTGATGGGTAGTGTTGCCAGAAATTAGAGTCGTGTGAGATTAGTGTCACTTTTAATTTATAATTGATATGTAAAATAAAGAATTAACTTATAATTCTGTACTGGTTACTGTTAGAAACAATAACTTTTCCTCCAATATAAAGGCCAATATAAGAATAAAAAAGTACAATGAGTTTCTGCAAAAAAAAACCCAAAAAACGATGTGAACGTTGGAACACAACAAAGAATTTCCAGTTATGGTATAAACTGTTTCCTGTATACTGACTTTACCTCTAACCTGAACATTAGGTTCAGCAGAAAACTAGAACAATGGAGTTTCCTGTGAAAAAAAGAGATTTAACATAGCATACATGTGTTTCTTTGGCACATTTGTGCTTAAATAAGGTTTTTCTTTATTTGGTAAATTAACCAAAGGTGGGTAGAATAGTGAAACAAATTTTACTCAAGTTAGAGTGCCATTAAAGATGGTATAACTCACAAACAAGTAACGTAAAACTACTTGAAGAAGTTGATTATTTGGAAGGCAGATTTGTCAAATAAATACAACTTGTCACTTTCATTACCTGTAATACGTAGAATAGAGATAAAACAAAGTTGCAGATGCTTTTACCTACATATATATTCTGTATAGTTATGTAGGAATAGGATCACTGCATAGCCACCATGACGACTGTGGGTAAATATGAGATGGATGAATTTGCTGAATGTTTTGTCACAGCAGAGTTTTATTTCACTACCTTCCCTTTACAGTAAATCACATGTCACATGAAATTCCCAGCTCTATATAAATAGTATGAAATTTACTGACACTCGAACTCTGAAAGGCTCAAACCGCTGGATCGACCAGTGTCTAGTTCACAGAGGAAGGTGTGCCAGAAAAATAAACAGCCACAGGAATGTTACTGAGGAGACACATCAACAATAGCTTTTAATAAATGAGCTTTTAAAAAGGATAAATGATTCCCACGCATTAACAAAACTAGAATCAGTCTACATGAGAATATCCTCACCCATATAGAGTCGTTTGCACGTATATTTCTGCATAACAGTGACTAGAATAAAAGGTGCAGGCGCTCACGAGGACTTCATGGGACTACGTTTGTAATGTTTTTGTCGAACACAGAAGAAAAAGAACAAGGGGATTTTGGATACAGCCTCTGCGTTTGCTCCTTATTTTGGAAACAGTCGCCTGCCCTCCCAAAGAGTTGCATGGCTAATTTTAGAGAAAGTCTTCTCACCTTCACAGAAAGGCTTTTCTTAACATTTGGCCCCTCTCCTAAATGGAAACTTTGATATTGCACCTCTCTCTTCATTCTCTTGTGTCTTTATTTTCATGTTTACTGCCAACAGATGATTGCAGAGGTGAAGTACCTTGACGCACACGGTATCAGTCCCCCTTTGTTACTATACATGCAAACTGGTGAAGATTCTCAGTCATCCAGGTCATAGTCATATCAAAAAAGTAAAAAAAAAAAAAATAAAAAAAAAAACTATCCATTTTCCGTTTTGGTTCACCCTATATAGCCTCGAACTTAACACCATTTCTGACATTTTCTAATTCAAAAAGCTTCCTGGATGGGAAGCGAAACGTCTTCAAACTTGGAAACAAAGTCCAGTGGATTGTTTTTTAACTGTTTGGAATATACATGTTTGGAATATACATGCAACATGGAGCTAAACTGAACACATTTTATACAAAAAAAGAAAAGTTTTCAAAATATCTCCAAGTAAATTCAGTGTTTATTTGATGTCTCATAAATTAAGCCAGTGGAGGTGGATCTAGCAAAGGCCTTCCCTAAAGCTGGATTTATCTTTCCTTGCTTCTTTGTGAAATTCCCTGGTGGTTTCCTGACTTTTCTTTTTGGAAAAAAATTCTGAGGATCTTGGTCACATGTTTTTCTATCAACAGAAGCCACTATGCTGGTGTTCCTTTCCAAGCAGCAAAGGCCAACGGTGCCTCTCCTCTTAGAATGGAATGTTGTCCTGCAAACACATTTCGATCCTCCTACTCTTCTATAAGAGTAGGCAGTCATGTTCCTCTCTTGCCTTTAATCCGTCTGCACCTGTAGACTTGATTGACGAGAGATAATGACGAGGTGCTAGTACCTCAACTGGCTGGATACCTTTTGCAAAGAAGACTGAAGAGAGGGGAGAAAGAAACTAAAACAAAGGGAGAAACCAACAAATTTCTTAAACTTTCAATATGTTTTTATCAAAACAAGAGGAGCAGCTTACCCAGGAGCTGAGCTGTCCCATCTGTCTTCAGCTCTACAGGGATCCGCTTGTTCTCCCCTGTGGGCACAACTATTGCCAAGCTTGTATCTTGAAGTCAGCTAACTCCACAGGCGGCAGCAAAGAACCTCTGCGATGCCCGGAGTGTCGCGAGATCTACGAGGGCGTTAATTCCCTGCAGAGAAATTTCAAACTCTCAAACATTGTTGAGGGTTTCCAAGCCTCGTCAAACTCCCAGAACATTTATGAAGAAATCCGGGACATAACTGAACCGGTGGTGGAGGATGATACCATCGTCTGTGACCACTGCATAGATCATCAGTCTCCAGCGGTGAAGACCTGCCTGAAGTGTGAGGTGTCGCTGTGCTCCAGGCACCTCCAGAAACACAACGAGAAGGAGGCGTTCAAGTCCCACTCTCTGGTGGATCCTCTGAAAGAGTTTGGGATGAAGGCCTGCCCGGTTCATAATCTTCCACTTGAGTACTTTTGTTCCAATGAGATGATGTCTCTGTGTGCCACATGCTTCATAGAAGGCCATCACCAGAACCATGATGTCCTCACCTTCAGCGTGGCAGAGGAAGAGATGAGAAGAGCCCTGGAGAGCCGCAACAAGGTAGGCTCTTGTGTTTTGGATGCAATCATTTCGACATTTGCATAACATTTGATTACTATTGGAAATTAAACGAACAATAAAGGAGAATGCACTGGAAAAACGATCTAGAAATTTAAATTAAGTGTATTTATCCTTAATTTGAGTAGGTAAATTAGATAGTTTGGCAATGGAATGAGTATTTTTCCTCTTAAAATAAGATAATCAGATAATATGCACTTGAACTAAGATAATGCATTTGTGTTTTCTTATTTCAAGTGTTAATAGTCTTATTCAATAAAATAAAAATATCTCTTTTATGTCCTCAATCCAAGATCAAATACACTTATTTTAAGAAAAAAATGACTTATCTAGATTTAGATTTTTTCCAGTTTGCTAAGTGTTAAAAGTGTTCTGTCGCCTAATTCCTGTGATTAAAACACAAGTTTTTGTAGGAAAGAATTCTACACTGATAAATAAGTAAATTGCCGATGACTTGCTGGATTCTGATAGACTGGCTTGTCAAAAGGTTGCTGAGCTTGAATGACAAGAATATCAAGAGAAAATGAAACGTGACCTCTATGAAGTCCTTAAAACTTTACTGATGGGAATGTAGTTTGCTTGGTGTTTTGTGATAGATGACCGAGAACAATGAAAAAGATGGGAACATTGTGATTGCTTGTGACAGTTCTCAGTTCTGCATGACTGACTCAGAGATAATACCTTTATTTACCTTTATTCATTTAACAACACCTCTGTTTTCCTCTTTTTTTTATGCACTGTAACAAATTTGCATCTATTTGTTTTACAAGAATATATTTCCATTCCGACAAAGTAAATGTCAGTCTGTACATGCATGTCTGCAGGTGGTTAGCAGTCGACTGCAGCTGACAGAATGCCTCCTGCAGAAGACAACGGAGGATCAGGGAGCCTCCGAGGCTGTCGGGGAGAAAATGGTCAACAAGGCGGTCTCACTTATGGATAGCATGGCTGCAATAGTGGACAGGTAAGACACTATACATGCAATTTGAAAATATTGGCTGTTTAAATAGTCTATAAATGCATAAACCGGAAGTTTCAATGGTGATGCTTAATTAAACTTTACTCTTTGCCAAAAAACTTTGAGCAAAGTGCCTGTAACAAAATGGGCACTGTGATGCAACATGACTTATTTTTGTCAATCTACCACTAGACTTTCAGAATAAACGGTCATATCCTTCCATTTTACTGCCCAATATTTTGGAAATTCAAATTCGCTGACATAAAGTGTTTGCCTACATGCCGATATCAAACTCAAACATTCCCACAGACCCCAATATTTAAGAACTGCAGGCCTTCCCTCCGATATCATTGTTGATCTAAGATTTCTTTATGAGATTTCTCTTGCAAAAACTATTTTTGCATTTGAGAAAGTTGCTAGAAAAATCATCAACTAATCTGCAAAATAAAATAGTACAACATTAAAAGAAATTAAGTTGTATGATTCATAAATCACTCAAAGGCAGAGTCCAGTTACACTCTGCTGAGTCACAGCACTCCCCATTCAGAACTAGTCAGCAAGAGTCTCCCAGGAGCTTCTCTCTCATTCTTATATCATTAATATAGTTAACAGAAGCATGAATGTATTTTTTTAATGGTATTAAAATATATTCATGCTCATTAGCAAGTGTGATTGGTATTCATCATCAGCTTATCTGATTGTCTGTTGTTTCCTGAATGAAAAGTTCTTCACCAAAGTTTGGATTGTAGACGTAGATTTAACTGATATATTTCCAAACTTCCAAAAAAGTAAAAAAAAAAAAAAAAAAAAAAAACAATCCACTGGACTTTGTTTTTCAAGCTTGAAGACGTTTCGCTTCCCATCCAGGAAGCTTTTTCAATTCAAAATGTCAGAAATAGCATTGACTTTAATGCTCTTATACAGTAGACCATACATAGAGTATATATACACAGTAACCCCGTCTAGATTCAAAACAAATCTTACTGTTTTCTAAGGTTTAAATGTTTATGGCAGGTTTAAGCTGCCGCTTTTATAACTTCCAATATGAGAGAGCTGTGGTGCAAGAGATTAAATAGCTTGTCTGTAGACAGGAAAAACTGGAGAGTTTAGGTTTAAGTCAGTTATTTTTAGCAAAGCCCTGATCTACAGTACAACTGCTGATAGAAATTACTTATTAACCTATTCACTACTAAACATGATCGTCTAAGTAAAGCAAAATGGTCAACTGCAGCCTTGGTAATCTTCATCCATGCAGATTAGCAGGCGGTTTACAGATTAAAGTAACAATACCACAATTTCCAGGACAAAGAAGCATAACAATGACTTAATTAAGAGACCAAGGTCAAAATTTCAAGAAAGGACCTGGAACATTTTAAGACAGTGGTTCCATGTTAGTTGTTTTATGGGAATATGGTCTTAATGTTATTGTAAACTGAAAGCAATGGTGTAATCTTTAAAAAGCTACCGTTTCATAGCACTTACGGTAAGAATATGTATGCTTTACTTACCGGTAATAACTTGAAAAGCAGGTTAGGCTTTGACAGATAAGGTGCACACCCATTTTGGCACTTCATGCTTATCACAATGACGTGTGCAGTTTAGCTGTCCACTTCACTTTTGTTTGCACCTAAAACTTGTTATTTCATTCATCTGATAGTTTAATTTAGTATTTAATCAGAGAACCTACATATATGTAGCACCAGCTGGTAAAGTAACAACAGTATATTTAATAATTTAGTGTAAAACTGAAGAGCATGCCAGGCTTCCTCATAAGATACTGATCCCAGGTGACAATAATAACATATTGATGACATGAATTGAAATGTAATGTCTTCAGGTACAGGGAGCGGCTTCGTATGCTGCTGGAGGAGGAGAGATGTCAGCGCCGCAAAAGCTGGCAGGTTGGAGTGAGTGCCCTGGAAGAGCAGCAGCAGCAGCTGCTGGAGGCTCAGAGAAGTGCAAATGAGGCCCTCAGTGAGAAAGACTCTTTCACCTTTATACACAGGTAAAAAAAAACAAAAAACAAAGGCATTCCTACTTTTCATGAATTCATTCACATACCGCTTTGCAACAGCATTTCTGCTACTCACACCTGTAAAATTTGTCATATACTGCCTTTGTGTGTTTTATATGGATTCTGTACAATGGACCAATACAAAGTGTTCTACTGTAAATTAGGTTTAAAACCTTCAGCCTATTAAGAATTAAATTAATTAATTTATTGTTTGCTAAATTATTAATCTTAAAGATCTAAGGCTGTGTGAATGGTAGAGCTACTGTTTATTTGTTTATGTATTGGTTTTTCTTTGACCCTCCACCTTGTCAGTCCGCCTCCTGCTGAGATTAACAAGTAGAAGCAGCTGATGAGGTGGATGTGATTGTTTGTTTGAAGGAGTGAGGAGTGCAACAGTTTTTTCACACTCATCACTTAACATTTATATTTGAATTTTTTTGTAAGTCAACTCTGAGAATATTTCTTTTATTATTTATAAGTAAAGAAAACACCCCTTTTTGAAACAAGAAAATTCTCCACGAGTGCTTTTTGTTTTGTGAGTCGAAAAACCTCCTCCTAAGACTACTCTGGCAATTTTTTGATTTTTTGGGAAACTATTTTGATGCAAGAGTAGGTGTAACAAAATCTTTATTCATAACATTCTGGAAAGTGTGTAATGCATATGTATTTTGTAATCTTAATCTAATATCCTTAGATGCTACTAAATTAGGAGTGAATCTGTTAACTGGGGAGTGTTGGCCCAGTGGTTAGTGCAGTGCATTGTGCTCAGAGAAGGTTGCAAGTACCCAGTTCAATCCTCACAGCCTGCACACTGGGTTCCTGAGCAAAACCCTTAACCCTTGTGGGATTGCCTTCGAGTCAATGAGTCGATGCAATCAACTGGTTTTCCTTTGATAGAAAAATTTTGAATCAATTTGACTGTATGATCTGGTAAACTTTAAAGTGCCTTAAGATGACGTGCTGTGAATTGGCCCTGTATAAATAAACTGAATTGAATTGAACTGAACCCCACACTGATCCCGGTCGCCACACAATGGCAGCCCACTGCTCCCCAAAGGGGATGGGTTAAATGCAGAGGGTTAATTTCTCCATTGTGAGATCAACAAAGTTCAACTTCTATCAGTAAAACTATTAATTATGCATTTAAAAGCATGCATAGAAAAGTAGCATGAAGAATGTCATCAGATGCATTAACCACAAACCAGGTTAAAACCATGGCAACTATGTGAAAGATGGTACTCTTATCAGACGAGACTAAAAGAAGACCTTTTGGCCTGGTTAAAGTAATTACTAGACACTTAAATGACCGCAGACCCAAAGTGAGAGATCTAGCTTTTATAGATTAAAAAAAAATCTTATATGGAAGAACAGTAACCCTCTACGTCACAGTGAAAACATTATCAACATCATGAAAAATGGTGGTGGCCGAATCATGAGGTAGGAATGTGTTTCTGTAGCAGTGACCTAGAGACTTATAAGGGTTTATAGGAAGATGGATGGTAAATGCAGTTCAATCATGTTAGACAGACAACTTAAAACAGAGGTTTGCTTTCTGGCTGCATTAAGAAAGGCAATCAGTACAGCATTAGCATGTTTTTAATCAATCCAAGCTTGAAAATTGTGGTTTGTGGATGCAATCCTGTCTCTGTTACCGTCAGCTACAAAGAACCATCATGATTCTAGTTTCTTGATTTGCAACGTTAGTGGAGAAAAACCCAAAAATGTACAGTAACTGCAGAAAAATGGTGATCTAAAAATTCCATTTGTATGAAAATTCAAATTCTCATGTGTGAAGGCCTGATGCATATTTCTTTTTGCATTATAGAAAAATTTAAAGCAGTTTTTCTTCTTTTCTCTCCAGATTTATGATGATTGAACAAAAGTTGAGAGATGTCGTCACAAGCAATATTTCCAGCTCCATTCCTTCAAAGGTTGCCCTGAACGCCAAGCGTCTCCAAACAGGCCTCAAAACCAACGACTTCCGTACAGAAATGGTCCGTCTCCTTGACA
The DNA here is from genome assembly GCF_000732505.1 of Cyprinodon variegatus. Lineage (NCBI taxonomy): Eukaryota > Metazoa > Chordata > Actinopteri > Cyprinodontiformes > Cyprinodontidae > Cyprinodon > Cyprinodon variegatus. The sequence continues at coordinate 272,907 of NW_015151092.1, read as the reverse complement.
CTCTCCATATCCTGCTCAACCCGCTGGAGGTCACGTTTAATGTCTGCACTGCCCACGGCAGCTTGTTGGTGTCCAACGACCTGCGAACAGTCCGATACAGCAACACCAAGCAGGCCTACATTGAGCACCCAGAACGTTTCATGAGTGCGCCTCAGATCCTTTGCAGCCAGGGTTTTTCAGGAGGCACTCATATCTGGATGGTAGAAATGGGTGTTAACTGCATGTGGTCCCTTGGTGCATGCTACAAGAGCATCCCTCGCCGTGGAGACCACAGTCGCTTGGGCCACAACGCAGTATCCTGGAGACTTCAGTGGAAAAATGGCAAGCTTACTGTGTGCTCTTCGTCAAGCAATGCTTCACTGGGAGAGACTCTCCAACATCCAATTAAGATTGAGGTTGCGCTTGACTATGAAGGAGGAACTCTGTCTTTCCATTCCATCAGACCTCGCAGGGAACACCTTCACACCTTTAAGACTGTGTTTAAGGAGCCAGTTTATCCAGCTTTTAGTATCCATTCAAACACCCCAGAGTCATGGATCACTCTGCACGGGGAAGTCTAAGACCACCCTTTAAACCTTTATACCTAATGCATAGATGTGTTTGTTTATTTCTATTGTTACACTTTCCCCGGATCTCCAATATCACCAACTTTATTCCAATTTTTGCCATGTAAGCATTTTAAAGGCCAATTTATGCTTCTGGCGCATGGCCTCTGCAACCATCAAATCTGCGCAACCACGCCCCCAGAGGTTCTGCAACCGTCGTTGCGCTCTTCAACAAAATCCTGACTACATGTCGCAAACCCGTGCAGAGCTCAAGCAGAAGTGCACAGACAAAAACCAGCTGTGATTGGTCCTTGGTATGCCTTTCCGGCTGTCTGTGTGGTTGTCCTTTTTAATACGGTGCCGGGGCATGCCATTTTTAAAAAACCGAGGAGCCACTACAAAGGACAACTATGACGAAAGGTTAATTCGAGGAGGTTCGGAAGTAAAATTACCTGTACAATCCCTCAGACAATTTATATATAAATGCCAAGGTCTCTGCCAAATCGAAGTTCTCGCGAGTTCTCTAATAGGCTCCCCCTAGCGCTTTGCCAGGAAACTTCTGTGCGTCCTTAGAAATTCCAGACCGACGGTGCAGAAGCATACCAGCAAAACTGGTTCGCGACCAGACCCAAGTGACATTTGATGTGTGCGGTTGCAGAAGTATAATCTGCCATTAAGCAGTCCCGGCTTGGCCAAAACCTTAACCACCAAAACAAATTTTTGAAACTGATAAAAACATGGTGCTTTGCTTGGTGTGAATACCATAAACCAAGAGGTTTGTCATCTCCTACCACAGGCTTGTATTTTTGCGGATGACACTCAAATATTTATTAATACCAAGTTCTTCACACTGATACCCCACTTCCTAACATGTCCTCCAACACGACCTGGATGTGGACCTCTAAGCCCTACTCCAGAGTACTTATGTCCAGATTATTTACCGTGGTATTTGAGGCATCTAGAGGAACAAGGATGTTTGAAGTCCCTGTGAAATTCTGAACTTTTATTCCAGGCTAACTTAATATCCTTCACAGAAGTATACCTATCCCACCTGAGAAACACTTTGACTGCTCCTTACAGTAAATTAGCTCTTACTGAACCCAGTTTAGGGCTGATCCTTGCCTTTGCTGGATTACTGCAGTTAAGTCCTCATGAGGACTTCCAATAGAGGCCTGGCTAGTCTCCAGTATGTCTAAAGCTCACCTGTTAGTCTACTAAGCCTTACCAACATATCACCTCCTCTCTCATAAATACCCACTGGCTGCATGTCAAGTACCACATAGCTTACAAGATCTTCTCACTTGAAAAATCCCTGTGCTCTAAATCGTAGGTGCCTGTCAGAGCTCCTTTGCCATGCACAGAGTAATGCAGAAATCCTCAGCTATGGGTCTACTTTCTGTCTCTTGCAAAAACTGGAGTTCTGAAGATCAGGCTTGGGCATTTCTCAAAACTATCTTCTTCAATGAGGAATTAATTATACATTTGAAAGTTAATTCCCTCTCTGTTAAACATCCTTGAATTTCTTTCTATATGAATCTTAGTTCTTCTTCATATTGTTTATATATAGTAGCATGATTTATTTGCATTTAATTAGCATTTTATTGAATCCTATGAGACGTTACCTGTTTAGTTTACAGAACAGTCATGATAAGGGTGTTTTTGTGGCCTACATACAGTATGACATGGGTGTTTTGTAACTGTTACCACATTTGTTAAATATATTCACATTAATATGATGCAGCTGCATTGTGTGTGTTTGCCCCTATGATTATGATTTTTATTTTTTATTTTGAATACAGTAAAAAAGAGAAGGCTGACATTTACACTAAAGTTGAGACATGTTTTGTGTTTAGGGTACAAATAAATTATTTGACGCAAAAAATAAAGCTTAGAATGGTTGCTTCTGTTTGTATGTTACTGTGTGTGTCACTGTTTTTCCGAATCTAAAGGACGCATTTTTATATGTTAAGCCAGCCTTAGGAAGCAAGAAACTTTGCATCTCCTTAGGATCTCTTATTGCCCTTGGGTTCAAAAGAAACCTTCAATTTACACAAGACAAATTAAGGTTTTATATACTTACAAAGAATAGCATTTGGAATTAAAAAAATATATTTACAGCTACATCTAATTATATTTTTTTCCTGCCTTTGTCTTCTTTTGCATAAATAGAATGTAATGAAAGTTTCCAGTATAAATTATTTATCTGAAATTATTAAACTTTGTTTTTAAACTAGTTAATAGTGATATAAAAAAGAATAGAATAGAAAATCCCTTTATTACCCCACAATGGGGGCATGTATGTACAATGTATATAATTTAGGTGCATAAACATGTTTATTTTTGTTTTTCAACAGATGAAATGGATGCGAAAACACCTTACATTATTCAATTAGAAATTTCCAGTAATTTTCTGACTTGCATCTACAGCAATCTCTACCTGGGGTTATTGTAATACCTAGATCTGAGCAGCAACTTCTGAAGAAAATCATTAAACCTGGCTGTGATAGGTTTGCCTTGGGCAGGCCATGATGACATGCATCTTCTTAATGAATTAACTGTGAACAGATTTGGTAGGTTTCACTAAAAACTGCAAACCAATGAGGTTGATTCTAGATCTATAAATGTTCTGGATGTTGCTTTTAAATAATGTGTTTAACAAAGCATCCATTAATATGCCAGGCTTTTAGCCAGTTTGAAAGAATTCACTGGGTTAGATATGAATATGTAGTTGATGATATATATGAAATATCAATGAATATAAAATTAGACAATCTTTGACAGTCTATACAAAGGTGAAAGTTGCCAGTCATATAGTTGCATGCATTGCATAAATATGTTAATGAATAAAATGTAGAGAAACATTATTGTCTGATATATATATATATATATATTTTAACAGTTTTCACCAACTGAGGAAATAATCTCTATACTTAGAACAATTGTGTCCAGATATGATCTTGAAATGATTATCCATGCCTTTATGTCTTCCAGTTTAGACTACTGTAACAGTCTATTCTCGTGTCTAAACAAAAACGAGTTGTCTCGTCTTTAGCAGGTGCAGAACTCTACGGCGAGGTTAATGACTCGTAAAAACAGAAGGAATCATATTACGCCGATTCTAAAAAACTATTCATTGGCTCCCAGCCTCCTTTTGGCAGTGTTGTATAAAGTACTGAAATCTCGGAGTCAAGTAAAAGTATAAGTACCTCTCCAAAATATGACTTTGGTAAAAGTCCAAGTTACTGACTGAAATGTTACTTGAGTAAAAGTCTTAAAGTATCTGAAATGGCTTGTACTTACCGGTAAGTATAAGAATCACTGTAAAAATAGATGTACTCAAGTAATGTAGTGAAAAGTATAAGTAAAAAGTAAGTGCAGTTTGAATGACATTTTTTTACATTTTGGTAAACTTTGAAGGTTAAATTTGCTTAAAATAATATACACAACCAAGTGTAGGATAAACTTAGACTGACTTTGTGAAAAAGACTTATTCTATTGGTGTTGATGAACAAGAACAGGCAAGACCAGACTTTGTAGTCAGTAGGTGGGGTCAAAACACTTGCATTTCTCTTGCTCGGTTTTTTTTATTTATTTTTTTACTTAGTAACTAAACCAAACACTGAAAATGTATAGGAGTAAAAGTATGCAATTAAGTTTGTAAATGTAGTGAAGTAAAAGTGAAAGTTCTCAAAAAAAATGTATACTCTTGGAAAGTATAAAGTACTCCAAAATATACTTAAGTACAGTAGTGAAGTATTTTTACTTTGTTACTATACAACACTGCGTTTTGTTTCCAGTTT
>NW_015151092.1:264883-267969 GCF_000732505.1 Cyprinodon variegatus | reverse complement strand
ATGTCTGTGAAAGGTGCTACATAAATAAATATTACTTACTTACTATATATATTCATTGCCATAATTAGCCGATTCCAGATGTTTCGCACTTTACATTCATTTGAGATAACTTGTAATTAAGTTTAGATTCACAATTAGGGCCCACATGCAACTTTGGACCACCAATGGCCATAAGTGACCGGGGTTGCCAGTTTGAGGTATAATATGATAATAAAACAAGTCTAAATTTGATCCTTTGTCGTTTTTCATCCAATAGAAATCTTCGTTTTTTCCTAGCATATTTATTTCAGAACTTTATTAGATTACATTATTGATAAAAAAACAATCCTTCAGGTTGGAAACCTAACCAAACGGGGAACATTTCAAACCAACCTGGCAACCCTAACCCATCTGTGTCACCCATTCTGTCATTGGGCAGGACATAAACACTGTTTCATGGTCTCTACAACGTTTAGCTTCCAAGTACTAAGTGAACTATCAGGTGATTGAGTGAGTTATGGGTTCGGGGGAGAGTACAACCAGGAAAGTGTCCTTCGGCGTGGATGATGAGGACAGAGTGAGGATTCTCCGTGGGATAAAGGTAAAGCTAATGTAGCTAGAAGTCATGCTAACAGGAGGTTAGTGAGAGTTGGAAGCTTGTTGCTCTGTAGCACATGGACAGCAGGTATGCAGGGACCAGGTGTTTCAGCCTTTTCTGGATCCAGCATAGATACTGTAGAGGCTGTGGAGCAGGTTAACTCATTATTATATTTTTTCCCCTTCGCCGAACTTCACTAGATACAGGCTGATTGTAGCAGATCAACGTTGGTATCTAAAAGCCAATTAACGCAGCGAGTTGAATATTGAATTTAGAGATCTGCTTGGACTAAAGACTAAATCGGCTTAAAAGTCGTATACAATGGATTAATGTGCATTACATTTATAGTGCTTTACTATTTTTAGTACCTTTAACAATGCCGCAAAATGAACCGTAATCATTGCGACTATTGTGTATTATTATGCGTGTTACATCGCTGATATATCGTGCAAGAAATAAAAAGGTAAATGGGTTATTTAAAGCTAATTTTGTAGTTTTGGAGATGGCTTAAATTGAATAGTTTTTAAATGGAGTTTGGCGAACAGCTGTGGAGCATGGGGGTGCTGCGTTCAAGGTCCATTATAAAAATTGGAATTTCATGTTATGATGGGTGGTCCAGCAAAATGTTTGCGGTAAAAGTTTATTTGGCTAAACATTTTGCTAACGTAGATTTTGTTGTATTACTTTTTTTATTGTTTGGCTTACTAAAATGGGTTATAGAAAAAAAAAAACCTGAATGAACTGTAACTATACAGTCATATGTTTACATTACTGTTTTTCATCACAATGTTTTTATCACTGCTGCTTACCTTATCAAGGCTGCATAAAAAAAAAATTAAATTTTCTAGAGAGCTGTTCTTAACAAAATGTATTTTTGTTTACACTTGTGTTTACAAAATGACAAAAATAAATCTGTCTTAAGTCTAAAGGAGAATGAATATTTCCCAAGTTAAATTGCATTTATGGAAATTTTTAGTATTTACTGTATTTACTTTTCTTCTGTATGTTATGTAACTTTGTCTTTTGCATTGAGTCCATACTTAATTAAAGTATTCGGTGTCACAGTTTTCAAAACATTTTCTCCTGGACTTTCATACATATTTAGTCATTTCCTTCTGCTGCCGCAGTTAATCAGGCTCTGTGCTGGTGGCTCTAGCAACATGAAATTCTGTTATTTGTCTCAAGAAGAGCAGCTTGCCTCTTGTTGCACAATCAAACTTTAGCAGTGCGATGAATCCTCTAAGCCTGTAGTTTTTATTCATCCAGAAACGACCTCAGATGCCATTTGCTGCATCTAAGGTTATTTTGATGCATGCTTTTCTTCAAAGTTGACACAAGAACACAGTGGTTGCTATAGTAATGGGTTTTATAATTAGATTGCAGGAGGTTTTTCCACTGTGCTTTTAAAGTTGGCCGCCATCATGTACAGTAAAAGTAGTTTTTTTTTCTATAAAATAAATATTTTTTGCTAATATAAAACAAGGTAGCTTTTGCTTGATGACCTATTTCCCATTATTTAACAATAATTTTTTTTGCATTTGTGTTTTCACAGCAATTGCTGAATTAATATTTGATGATTTACTAAGACGTTTACAATTTTCCCGTTAATTTTGAATGCACCACATCTAGCAAGGAACAGCTGGAACTCAAAGATTTCATCGATAAAGTTCTGTGATTGTCGCAGTTTGTCTATCAGGAGCTAACAAGTCAAAGCTATAGCTGTGGATGTCGGCTCCGGCTGTACATTCAGATGCAATGAGTCATAGAAAGGGTGAGTCACTGACTGGTGCTTCCCTCTGTGGGCAGCAGTTTAACTTTTACTCTTTGATGCTAATACAGTCTAACTTTAAGTTTTTTTTTGGTTAAAGTTATTGTGATTTCCTTTAATTCAATAAAACCAAAACCAAATGAGATAACCTGGATTGTTCACTATAAGAGACATGGAGGAGTTTTTGGAGACTCAGTTCACTGTGGCATCCATGTTTGTTTCTTAAATTTCTTCTTCTTCTTCCATCAGTTGTCAGAGGATGTACTCCAGAGGATGAGAGGAGTGGCCAACATTCCTCCTGAACCTTCCCCTTCATCATCAGCATCATCGCCGGCCCCAAGTCCTCCGTCAGAAAAAGGTGAAGGTTTAATGCTTGCTCTCATCTGTACTGGACCAGCGTTACTGTTGGACTTTGTCAGGGGAGAATCTGACTTCAGTGCTTTCAAGTTCAACATCTCCAAGTTTAGCATTCGATAAACCCTGGTTTAAGCTGTTGGAAGGTGTATTTCGTCATAGAATATGAAATGGTTGGGTGGGGGTACGGTTCCTACAGAATCCAGTCTCTGCTCCAGAGGTCACGGATTAGGGGACCGGGGTTCGGATCCACCTGCTGGCGAATCCGGACTGATTTAAAACATTTATAAATTACTGAATGTTGTCCGATGACAGTTTCTAACTTCACTTGCGCCGCTTCTCCTTTTTGTTCGGTAAAGCCATTCTTAGCGTCTGGCACCAGGCTGA
>NW_015151092.1:261147-264107 GCF_000732505.1 Cyprinodon variegatus | reverse complement strand
AAGTAATGTATGTTCTCAACTCAGCAGACAGCGGATCCAAACTTTTATTTGTGTGTTTGCCTTCATCAATATGCAGATTCTATTCTAATGAGCAAGCAGTGCAAATTAATGCATGGGTTGTATGCAAATGTACACATTTAACATGTTAAAAGCAGTTTACCAAATTAAAGCTGCAGTTTTAGCGTTTCTTTTTTCAGTACTTCTAAAAGTCAGGTGCAAACTTCCGTCACTGTTGCCACAAAGGATGCAAGGCGTTGGTACAATGATGGAGGATGGAGAGTGTAGCTCATTAAAGCGAGCAGATTGTGTTCTACAGGCTCTGCTCTATCGAACCTAATCTGAGCTGGAGATCTGATCTGCAAACACGTTCGCACCCTGTTTAAAAAATACATACCCATCTGAGGATCAGGCCCGCAGTGTCTGCTACCATCTATAAAAGAACTCATTAGATGCTGATAAAACTGCTTAGATCCAATATCAGATCAGCTGTTCAAGTGATTCTGTTACTGGGTTGTGTTTCGGTGATTAATCTTATTGTAGCCTGGGGACTACAAGCTTTTTAATTAAATACCTATTTTAAAACTGAAGGTGATTTAGAGTTAAATATGATTAAAATCTAATGTTGGGCCTAGAGCTAAAGTTTGGAAGTCTTTAAAGATGGAGAAGTCAGTCTGTGAAGCTTGTGCTTGGGTGAAGTAAGGCTTTTCTAATATTAAATGTTTCGCTCTTTTAATCAGGTGCTTCTCAAGCAAAGCAGAGCTCCCAACCCCGGGCCCAGACCAGCAGCAAGCCCAGCAGGTCGGCCTCATTCTCCAAAGATGAACAGAGAAGGTGGGTCACATCTAAAATCCAATTTATGCCTGGTAAAAAAACAAAAGTAATGATGATTAAGCCTGTTGACCTACATGTACTGAAAACCACTTTACTTAGTTGCTTAAAAGAGATTTGATGTTTGTTTTGTTTTAGTCTTTAGTCAATATTAAATGCAATTATGTCCTGTTGAAGTCTAAATCGCAGCTATTTTCTATAATAGAAGCAGTCACACTTTGACTGAGTCTAACACTTGCAAGGCAGATTAAAGACATTTTTACTGGAAGCACTTTCTATGTAAATGCAGGGTTTCATTCTATAAGCTTCAAACTGGAGCTGCATCATGGAAATGCTCCAGTAGGGGGCGATAATCACTAATATATGGGCCCAGATCCTTAGTAAAGGCATGAATGGGAGGATAAGAACTTTGAAAGGAAGACGTAACGTTGCTTTTCTTATTTTCAGCTTTCAATTCATTTATTAAGGGTCTGATCCATACGCATTTATTTTTAGTAATGTTTATATTTTTTATCATATGAGTTGATGATCAGCTCCCTCTAGTAGTCTGGAGCAATTAGGTTATTCCTCAATTGTTCGCTTTTTTAAGCATTTTTTTTCCTTTTTCTAACATTTTTCCTTTGCATGTGTTTTTGCTTTCGTTTCAATTTTTACTTTGCAATTATCTCTGAAAAGATGTGAGTTACAGTGTGTGTGCCTCTCAGGCCACCGTACCCTTTACCTATCTGTCCACTTTAGCTCACCTGCTTAAAGTACAGATGCATAAAAATCAATCAATAGATCAGTTTTTTTATCATGATGAGCCCAGACCAGTAAAGCCAACAGGAAACCCTAAAATCGTACGATCTTATGATTCTGTTGTGGGTTTAAAATAACAGTTAGTTTCATGGCAGATAACAGGTCATATGGGGGCACCGAATAAATGGGAAAAGAGCTAAAGTATCTGAAAACAACACATTGAAGGAAAAAAAAGGATTCTATAAACGGCTTTATTATATTTAGACTTACAGGAACAAAATAGACATGCTTAATTTAAATGAACGGGTGATTCACAATTTATCTCTCAAGATTCATTTTACTGCCAAGTTTGAAGAGTTGCACCTTTGTCCGCTTCTACCTAAATAATCCACCACACATGCCAGGTGTTGGAGCCTTATAATTAAAACAATGTGACTTTTATTTTTTTAAAGCAATTTTGTAAAAAATAGAAGCTCCTGCTGGTAAAATGCATCATTCATCATTGCAGAAATATGAACTGAAAATCTCTTTTAAATGACTTGGACCTCCGGCTAAGCTGGACTAATTCATGCAGGACTTAAACACATGACTGCAGTAAACCTCCTGCACTATAAGGGAAATTAAACGTTTGGATATTTCAAAATAAAACGTCACCAATCAGCTGTTTTTACTTTCAGTCACCTGAAATAGATGGAGAATTATGAAACAAAAGAAAAATGAATCAATTTCATGCAGATTTTGGATCCCAGTGAAATGCTCTTCTCATTTCTACTGGTAACCTTACTGGTAACCTTACTGGTAACCTTACTTTTTATTGTGGCTGAGTGGTTCACTGGGAATAAAGAGAACCAGAGCTTAGTGGGGAAAGTTTAGATTGACCTTAAATGTATTAAAATATAGCAGAGAAGAGTCACCAGCAGGAAGATATGGGCAATAAATTAATCACAGTGTTCTTTCTATATTGGATCTTTTTGTTAATGATCTGTTTCAATTCTTAGGACAAACAAAACACAATAATGAAACCTCAGTAATAACCAATAACATCAGGAGCTTAAAGATTTTTTCAACTAGCAAAATATTAAAGTCAGTTTCTGTTACTGTGAAAATTCAGTTTATTTATATAGCGCCAATTCACAACATGTCATCTCAAGGCACTTTACAGTTCAACCAGATCATACAGTCAGATTCATTCAAAGTTTTCTATCTAAGGAACACCAGTTGATTGCATCGATTCATTGACTCAAATGCAATCCCTCACGCTAAGCATGCTTGTAGCGACAGTGGAGAGGAAAAAAACCTCCCATTTAACAGGCAGAAACCTCCAGCAGAACCAGGCTCAGTGTGAGCCACCATGTGTTGAGGCTGACTGGGGTTCAAGGAGACAGAAGCAGAGA
>NW_015151092.1:258356-260689 GCF_000732505.1 Cyprinodon variegatus | reverse complement strand
TCCTGATAGTAAAGAATTACAATAGTCCAGCCTTGAAGTAACAAATGCATGAAAAGGGCAAATAAGGTGCAGCAAATAGAAAAAATAAATCACACTGTTTGCCATCTCTTCTTCCTCTCATCAAAACACCTAAATTATTCAGACTCCAACTTTTCCCATGTGTTCTCTGTCTTCCCCTCATCAGCTTTATTGACATGTTATGTTTTTGGATAAATTATTGAGATGGTTTTATCACTCCGCACCAGTCACGGTTCCTCTTTATCAAAATTGATATTGGACAAGGTTGAAGCTTGGAAAAGTCTAAAATGTAACTATTTACAAGTTTGGATTAATTTGTGAAAATGATTTGTGTTTCTAGACATTGGGATAGAGGATGACTCCTAAGAGTCACAGCAATCCTCCACAATCATCCATTCGTTTCATCCATTAATTCATCTATTCATTCATGATAAACCGCTATAATTATACCCAAGAAAACACCCCCAAATAGAATAAGATCTTCTGATATCTGACAGTGAGAAATTATTTACGTTCTCACAGGAACAGTGAGGAAGGCACACTGTTTGTATATTTTAGTGTGAAATCTGTCGCCCCCTTCTGGAGACATGAGGTGCTACACTAGCCTCTGTATAAACAAATGTCACCCAGGGAAGAAATTAAATGATTTGTTCTTTTTTAATGTTTAAGGTATGAGAGGCAGCAGGCAATACTGAAGGACGAGCTGGCCAAGATGGCGGAAAGAGAGAGGGAGGCAGCGAGGGAGGAGGTGGTGAAAGCCATGAACCGGGAACGACAACAGGCGCGCCAGGAAGTGCAGAGGGCCAAAGAATTGGTACAAACACTCATTCACTCATCATTCATTCACTCATAGATGCAGCTGATATTTGTTTTTATGTGATCTGAAAACATCTTAACTTGCATGCTTTGTTATAGAGTGTTTAAGCTAAAACGCTTTGATACATCAGTGCTGCAAACACTCTGCATGTCCGAGCTGTTTTATAGTAGGTCAGCTGAATAACTTTTAAACATGAAGGTTTATATGAATAACAAAACATTTTTAGGAACATTAAGTGACCAAATTACACTCACAAGTAATGCATTTGCTAGGTTTGCATTGGAATTCATATATGTGTATAATGATGATTTAAGCTTAGAAGTCAGAGGAAACGCCTGCATTTAAATAACAGTTCTACTGATTTGCTGCAGGAAATTTACAAGCTAGAAAAAAGACATCCAAAAGGTTTGACTGATTAAATTTATTTCAAGAAATGGGCAAATCGATAAATCTGTAACTTATTTTTTTGATTAATTGATTGATAATCGCTTTGACATTAAATATTAAAAAGTTAAAAAAGACCAAACAAAAAGTAGAAACTAGAGAGCTATTGGTCAGGCTGCCATCTACTACAGCGCTGGAAATCAAAAGGCGACTCTTTAGCCTCTCTATAGCCTAGTTAGTGATTCATCAGTTACTAAGTCAATTGATTCCAGGCATCCCCAAACTCGGTCCTCAAGGCCCCCTGTCCTGCAGGTTTTAGAGGTTTCCCTGCTCCAGCACAGCTGATTTTAATTGAAAGCTGATTAACAGGCTTTTGGTCTACTGCAATTATTATAACCAGCTGTGCTAAAGCAGAGAAACCTCTAAAACCTGCAGGACAGTGGGCCTTGAGGACCGAGTTTGGGGATGCCTGGATTAGACGATTATTTCAGTAATCAAGTTAATCAAGATTAATTCGATTAATCATTTCAGCCCAACCCGATATGTTTTCATTACTAATACATCACCAATATCTTAGGTTTGAGTATCGACCAGAACCATTTCTGACCCGATAAGACATGAGCTTTGATCATACATACTTTTGTTTCTCATTTTCTAGTTTGGATTGTTAGAGAAAGTTTGATCAAGTGATTTTAAACAGAAAACAATAATCAACATTAGTATGTATGAGAACAACTGACAGTTGTGTTAATAACTGACGGACATTAAAGAGAAACAGAGGGTTTCTGTCAGTTTGCTTATATCAGAGATTTGAGATGCAGGATGATTTATTTGATACACCTTTTTTGGATAGTATAAAAACATTTTCTGATGTCGGTATTGGCTAAGGACATGCTTAACTTTGGAAAAAAAAAAAACTTGGTTAAAAACTTAAAAACACACAAGACTGCAGCAGAAGGCCCCCTACTGTAGCCTGACGTAGTCCGACTCAATTCTAGGCAGAATATGAGTCTGATACTGCTCCATAGAGCTGTGATTATGGGGCGTGTTTCGAACGAACCAGGAAAAATGCCTCTGCACTCAATTGGATAGACCTACAACCAATAAGAGCAAC
>NW_015151092.1:256363-257808 GCF_000732505.1 Cyprinodon variegatus | reverse complement strand
ATATGTGCTTTAGAATGGCTTTGTCACCATTCAAACCCAGGTTTAAATCCTGGCAGGGCAGAATAAAGCCCACTGCTCTCATTAAGCCAGGAAAAAGAAAGAAAAGAAAAACGGTCAGTTCAGGTGTTTTATATAAAAAAAGAAGTGTCAGAAAATTATGTATATATACCAAACCGAACAATTTTTGTTCTCTATTTAAAACTATTTAGATTTTAAAATGGAAAAACTTTCTATTTTGTATTTAAAAATTCAATGTATAACATGGATGCATAAACACCTGCATTTTATTTCAGTGTTAAATTCTGTTTAAATTAACAGATTATACGGTAATTAAAAATGTCTTTACTAGTTTGGTTACTCTCTGCCATTTGGTATGATTGATTTCACCATAAAATAAATACAGGAGTGGCCTGTAGGTGGAGCTGTTGTGTATGCTTTACAGAAGCGCATCATGAGTTTTTAACTGCCATTCTTCTGTTTTTCTGCAGATTCAAGGTTTTACAAGAGTTCAGTGGTTGTTACTGTCTTAAAAAACTCTGATTACCTCGAGTAGGAGGAGGTTTGTTTTTGTGGAGTCGAGTCAGGATTCAGTTTGCTGAGTTTTTGCTCCAGCCAAGTCACGTGTTGGCGTGTTTTGTAGTCACATAAATTGCTTCTTGGGTTTGCATTTGTAATTTCCATGGTGATACTCGCTCTGCTTTATCCCTCCTACCTGCATTCTTATCCTCACCTATTACCTCCCCATTTCTTTTCTATCTGTCCCTCTTCACCTTGTTCTGCTTCTTTCTTTCTCTCGGTGCCCCCCCTCCACCACCTCCGCCAGCATCCTCCATCTCCCTCTGTCTTTTTCTGTTTTCTATCCCAGCCCATCGCTCACTCCTTCCTGCCCTGGAGACAGTATTATCAGTGAAGTGCACGCGGTAAATTGCACCCTGAGAGTTTCCTGGGGTTGCAGATAGGAGTGGGGCAGCATTGGAATTATAGTTGTGGAAAGAGGAGAGCTTGTTGTACACACCAGTTGGTGCGTGTTTCATACGACTCTTGCTCTCCTTACCCCCCCTCCCCCTTTCTGTGTGGAGACATGCTGTAGTGTCGGTCTTATCTCCACTCCAACATACTCCTACTTCTAATAAAAGCATGCTGGAGGGGTGACGTGAGCAGAATGACCGGTTATTCAGGTTTGGATGTCCTTATGCTCAGGGCTCCTTGTAATTACGCCTGAAATGTGTGTGCATTTCATATATGCAATATGCATATATCAGATGCAGTGTGTGTATATATATATAAATAAGTTAATTTAGAACCAAAATGTGTTATTTATTTTTTACATTTGGAATTGTTTGGAGTAAGTTCTTAATTTGGGCGATTAAGAGCACACCAGTTGTTGGAGGATGGTTCGGTAAATGTCTAGTGTGGACGGGATGTTTTGAAAAAAATATTTTTTT
>NW_015151092.1:253628-255147 GCF_000732505.1 Cyprinodon variegatus | reverse complement strand
GTAACTATTCCTGCAATCCTGAAATTAAGTTGTGTAATAAAATGAAATGTCACAAAGAGAAGTATTGAACATGTGAAGAACGGGAGGTGCAAAAAAGCACAAAAAGCCAAGAAACCAGCTGAAATCCATCAGTAATTAGAAAGCAATCATTGCCCCTTGTCAGTGCAGATAAATATCAGCTGGTTCAATCCCAAATGATGGCGTATAAAAGTATCACACCAGAGACACTGTTCCTGTTTGGCTGTTACAGCATCCTAAAGAGAAATATCAGCTGTGCTGCTGCCATCAACACATTTGTTTATAGATGTTGGAGATCGGCCTGTTTTTCAGTGTAGTCCTGTTTCTCTGACTGTGACTAACTGGATGTGCTCTCTTCATCCTCTGATGTGGGGGCTGGCTCAGAGCTCGTCTTCCTGGCTATGTGTTTCCTGGATGGTTGACAGTTGCCTTTTGTATTTCTACTTCTTTTACGATGTCTGCTTCTGTCTCCTTGAACCCCAGTCTGTCTCTGCAGATGGGCGCTCACACTGAGCCTGGTTCTGCTGGAGGTTTCTTCCTGTTAAAAGGGAGTTGTTCCTCTCCACTGTTGCTACAAGCATGCTTAGTGTTAGGGATTGCATTCGAGTCAATGAATCGATGCAATCAACTGATTTTCCTTAAATAGATAACTTTGAATCAATTTGACTGTATGATCTGGTTGAATTGTATCTGTAATGTGCCTTGAGACGAGGTGTTGTGAATCGCTGCATAATGGACGCCCTCTGCTCCCTAAGTGGATGGGTTAAATGCAGAGGTGAATTTCATTGCTTTGTAATTGTGACAATGTTATAACAATATAGATTAATTTTAATTTGGTAAAAAATCAGGCTTCTACCATAAAGCATTATTTACCTTATGTGCAGTTAAATCACATGCAAATTCATTACAAAGTGGTTTGCAAAAATTAGCAAAAAAACAGAGGCGATTTTAAAATACATTTATACCATAGCAGTCAGGAAGTGTCTGGTAAATAGGATGTTTTGTTTTAACATAACATTTTGATGATGGTTAATAAACTTTTTTGCAAAAAAAAAATAAATACTTGAAAGTTTTTCCTTTTTTTTTGTGAAACTGGGAAAAGTTTGTCAGACTGACCATATGGAAGGATGGGACATAGAAGCTTCCAGATGATTGAGCATTTACTATGTAATTGGATGGAAGGATGTTGGGGTGAAAAAGATGTGACTGAACATTTTGTGAAGGGTTGCAGTGAAGAATGTGGAAGAGGCAAGAATGAATGGGATTGAAAGAGAAGAAGACCCGCTTTTCCTGAAAAGAAGGGAATGAATCAAAGGATGAATAAAAAGTCTTCAAAAGCAATTTAATGTTTCCTGGAGGATCACGAGGAGCTGGAAGAGATTGGCGACAACAGGCGCCTGAAAAGGGAGGGGAGTACCTATTTGTAATGTTTCTTTAGGCCCGCGGTTCTCAAAGTGTGTGGCGCGACCCACTGGTGGGGAATTGAGACGTGACAGGTGGG
>NW_015151092.1:240897-251829 GCF_000732505.1 Cyprinodon variegatus | reverse complement strand
ATCCACGACCTCCGACACTAAACTCTCCTCCTCTTGCATGTTTCCTCTGTCCATAGCGTTCCTTGACAGTGTCGTTTCTAAGTCACCAATTTAGTGCTACTTGGTCCCAATGGAATTTCCCATTGGGAACCTACTAGCACTAAGTTGCTAACTAGTTAGCAAGATGCTTTGAAGAAACCGGCCACAATCAAAGTGGCTTGCAAACCTTCTGCCACAACAATCCTGCCCTCTTGATAAACGACCAATCACATACACTTTACTCGCTTGTGTAAAGTCGTGCACCACTCGGGAGAATTTAGAAATGCAACGGTTGGAACAGCCGTTTCCAGATTTTAAGGTGTTTCAGAATGAGCTTAAAACAAATGTGAGACTATAAAAGAAATTGATAAATAGAGAATGAATTTAAATCACATCGGAACCCTGCAACATGGCAATGCCCTGAAACTGGCTAAATGTTCGAAAAGTATGGATACGTAACATTCACCTCTAGATGATGGCAGCAGTCCTCAAACCTTCACTACTTTCCATGGTAAACAAGATTGTTATAAGTGTTAAATGGAAGAACTGATTTGCAAGTTCAAAGAATGAACTGGGACAGACGTGTTGAATTTATGCCGAGGGGTTCAAACCCCCTGCAAATACAGAAATGTGGAGCAATTGAAAAAATGTACTGCAAAATATAAAAATGAGACAAAAACATGTGGAATGGAAAAAAACATTAGGGATGCACCAACATTAAAATTCTTGGCTGAATCGGAAAACAAAAAAGTGGGAAACCAAGGCAAGTCAAAACACTGAAACTTTTTGAATGACTGATCTGTATGACTGAGAATCTTCACCAGCATATTTCTGTGATAACGGCATCTTCCCTTCAGCTTTTTCTGTGTTATTGTGTTTGAAATGCATTAATGCATTTGCATCCCTCAGCCACCGTAGCTAAACAACCGAAAAGCAAAGGTTTAAAGAAGTTATCACCCAGAAATCTGACTTTTTCATGATAAAATGTGTGTGTGTGTGTAGGGCTTAAGGTAAACCCTAACTTAAACCTAGCCTAACTTCAGCCTGCCATACTATCACCAGTACCGTCTGTAGTACACTAATATGGTTGACTTTTCAAACACCTGTCCACAGGTGCTAAGTGTTGCTGCCTGTGTAATGGTTTAACTACGGTAAATGAGCCATGGAAGTCTGCTAAAGTCGCTAATGCTACATTTACATGTACGAGGATGCACCCATGTCAAATTCTCCTGCTAGCCAACCAGAGAAAAACAGACCATTTCAGAAAGATTTTATAGTAAAAAACAGGTTATGATTGTTTTAAGTTTCACCTAGAACCAGATCCCCTGTTACTTTGATTCTTTTTTTTTTGTAATTCCATGTGAGATTGAAAAGGCGAGCAAACAGAGAGTTTATCCTTGAGTGCTTGAATAAAAATGAGAGGTGAGGGGAGAGAAAAAGAAGCTACGGGTGACTCAGTTCTTCCTGTCCCTTTGTGGACGCCGCTGCTCTGAGTCACAAGTCAGAGAGTCAGACAATGATGCGAGGCATGTGCTATTTACTGGCTTCTTCTCCTTTCTCTCCATCACTTCTTCACTCCTGTCCTTTGTCCTGTTCACGTTGAGCTGACGGATTCTTTCATTCCTCTGTCCCTTTCTGCATCATGAGCCAAGGACCTCTCCCACTGTGCTGCTCCCATAATGCTCTTTGTTAATGGCAAATCTTTTGCAGATTAATTTCAGAATGAGAGCGGGGAATAAGAGAATGGAAAGAAAGGAGGCAAGGCGAAGTGAAGGACTAAGAGGGATTCTCTCTTTCTCCAATATGTTAATGGCCTTTTGCCGCACGTTGAAAGCAAAAGAAGGTTATAAGTCACATTAGCATATGGTAAATTTCTCTCTCTGTTCTCCAGAACAATTAAAAGGCCTATTTTATTAACTGCCCTTTACCTTTCTTCAGATTGAGCTTCAGCTAATAAAAGATATCATTTTTCTGAGCTTGTCTCGAGGAGCATGATTAGATGAGATTAATTTCACAGTTGAAAAGTGCATAAAATATTCTGCTATTATTAAAGTTGTAGTATTTTCAGAAACAGTTAAAGATACAGTTGACAGAATAGTTTAAACAATTGAGTTTAGTTATTATTGGGTTTTTACATCCATTAAGAACCTTGTTGTATGTCTGCGTTTGGGGGCTAAAAGTTCTGGTGTCACTATTTGACACCAGATGGCAGCAAAGCTACGTCTCACTTCTCTTTGGCTTGCTGTCGGAAGCTTGTCTTTTTTAAATCTATTCCTTCTTCCCTCTGTTCTGTTAATGTATATTATTAGGTGGAAAATAAAGCCTGAAATGTTCTTAGGAAGGTCGACATAATGCCATTGAACACACCCCTTTACATTGAAGTGTTCTCCATTGCCATACCTCATACAGAGCCCTTTTCTTTCTGCCATTGCTTTCATTGCATCATAATTGGCCTCACAGTGGCATGTTCCTTTTGTAATGTACAGAGTGACATAAAATAGATGCTGCCGTTCTTTGTCTTACCTACGTTCCTATGGCTTTTAAGATGAAGGGTGTTTAAATTTTTAGACTTTTAGTGTTATGATTCCTATACACCTATAATTTGGCTAAAAGTTCTACAGAAGGAAGTCAACTTAGATGATTTGGCTTGGAATGAATCATTCGTAATATTACATATATTTAGCTAAATCTATATAAAGAAAACTCAAAATACACAGTCTGAATCAACAACATCCAACCTGATAGATCCAGAAAGCTCATATCTAGGTAATACACTAAATTGCCAATCCTTTTGCATTGCATCCATCCATTTTCCATCACGCTTATCCTGAACGGGGCACGGGGGGTGGTGCCTATCTCCAGCTGTCTACAGGTGAGACGGGTACACCCTGGACAGGTCACCAGTCCATTGCAGAGCAACACAGAGACAAACAGGAGAAACAACCACTGACACTCACCTAAGGAGAATATAGAGAAGCCAGTTAACCTAACAGCCATGTTTTTGGACTGTGGGAGGAAGCAGGAGTACCCAGAGAGAACCCATGCATGTTCAGGGAGAACATGCAAACTCCAGGGAATCGAACCTGGAACCTTCTTGCTGCAAGGCAGCAGTGCTACCCACCGTTTCACTGAGCAGCCCAGCAGTGCAGTGCAGTTTATGTTTAATTATTGGAGAAACCTATAGGAATCTAGTTATTCTGTAGGCTCTAAAAGCAACAATAAAATAAAAAAGCACAAAACTTCTCAGGGTTATTCTCTGTAATAATAGTTGCAACATTTCAATCATAATTTTCACAAGTTTATTTAAAACAATGATACATCTGTGCAGCTTGCAACAATAGTTTGCTATAAATTTAAATGTAAAATAGGAATTTTCCAATCAGGATTTTTGCCACCCATACTCTGGATATTAGTTTTTTGATTTAGATATAAATGCTACGACTCGGTATGCGGTCTGCCAAAATTGAACCATAAAATCACATAATTTAGACAAAACATACAAAAAAAGCTAGCAGGAGGCAGCCAGTGTTCAGTGAAATGAGCCGACAAAAAACCTGCTAACAGGTGTAATTTAGCAGATTGGAAACATTTATACATGTATAATTGTTTTCATATATAAATATCACAAAACTTCCCATATCAAATAATTTAAATTAAAAAGATAAGGTTATATGTAGTTAATGCAAACTGTGTGAGAGCCTGACTGTTCTGTGGATGTGCAAACTAGGCTTTGCCGTTTGGTCTGCTTTCACTTTTGAGTCTCAGTCTCTGTCTTCTGGATTATTATGTCATTTTATATGTAAGAGGTTTAGTCAAGTTATAGTTGACAAAAATTAAAAAAGTTTCACCCTAGTTTTAGTAAGATTTAGAAAAAATATGTTTGGTTTGTGTATCTGTGAAAAAAGTACAGCGCCTATAGATGTAAACAGGCAAATAAAAATCAAAAATGTGTATCATTAAAAACATACACGTAAATATTTTATGCACAACTGTTTGACAAAATGCTTTTTTCAAATGGTTTAACTATTTAATAAAATGCCTAATATTTAGCACAAAAAAGGCACATTTTACTTTTAACTTAAGCTGATGCGGTAGAAAGAATTTCAATCAGGTGTTTACCGTTCCCTCCTCATCATTTTCCTTTCATGCAGTTTGTCGCTTATTCAGTTTCTCTCCTACTGACTTCTTTATTTTCTTCTTTTCTGAGGAAACTTAGTAGAGAAACACTCCAAAGCCTGAAATTCAGTGTTCACAAATCACTGTTATGAATTTAAAAACCACTCATACCAAGCTCTGGTAATATACACTAAAGGTCACCGATCAAATCAAGCCATTTCTGCTCTGATCACAGCAAGGATCAACCCAGCACAACAAACAAAAATATATCGAAACATACCATATAACAGGACGCTATAGCATGTGTGATTTTATCACACATAGAACACTGAAGTCGGAGAAGGATTCAATCGGGAACAGGTTGTTTAAAATGGGGACCATGGAAACATCTGGTCATAATATTGTTATGGCTTTTAGATTAAAGACAGACTATGTGTGATAATTACCGTAAGCAATTATTCCCCAACCGCTTAACCATCATAATATGAACAGAAAGAGAAAATATTTCTGAATATTGTTAATAATTGTTGCCCAGCCATAAATCAGTGATTTTCTGTAATTACACACACACAACTAATTCATTTCAATTCAGTTTATTTATAAAGCGCCAAATTCACAACACATGTCATCTCAAGGCACTTTACAATTCAACCAGATCATACAGTCAAATTGATTCAAATGTTTCTATCTAAGGAAAACCAGTTGATTGCATTGACTCATTGACTCAAATACAATCCCTCACACTAAGCAGGCTTGTAGTGACAGTGGAGAGGAAAAACTCTTTTAACAGGAAGAAACCTCCAGCAGAACCAGGCTCAGTGTGAGCGGCCATCTGCTGAGGTAACTAATCTGTTACCTACACTGGAAAAACCATCTAGATATAAGTAAAAAAATTCTTAAATTAAGTGTATTTACCCTTAATTTGAGTAGGTTAATGAGGTAGTTTGCCAATGGAATTAGTATTTTTACTCTTAAAATAAGATAATTAGATAAAATACACTTGAAAATAGACACTGCAATCGTGTTTTCTTATTCTAAGTGTAAATTGTCTTGTTACTTTGGCAAAATGTCTCTTTTACCTCCTCAATCCAAGAACAAATGCACTTATTTTAAGAGAAAATGACTTATCTAGATTTAGATTTTTTTTTCCAGTGTAGTGATAGAGGAACCAACCCAAAGACTAGACTTTATAATCTGCTGTATTTTTGGTTTGGTATTATCAGCGTATTAAAAACATACTGTAAACTGTAAAACAACAGGGTACCATGATTTAATGGAAATGGTTTGTATGCAACCAGAGTGAGCTACTGGGGGAGAAATTTGCTGAGTCATGGTATGTGACTAGGCCTCTTTAAGCTGTTTCACGGTTTAACATAATGGAAAATGAGGATTTAATTTACTAACGGAGGCCTTGGCACTCTTACACTTCATTTAAGTTTACTTTAAAACTCTTGAGAAATCACTTTATAAAGAATGATGCGTGTATTCTGTTTTAATTTTAAAATGAATATAAACAATGCAGCCTCTGCTTGACCAGACCAGTGTTTCACTGTGCTGCTCAACCTTTATTACCTCTTATTTCATGCTTCCGCAGAAGTGATGCTACACTGGAAAAAAATCAAAATCTAGATAAGTAATTTTTTCTAAAAATAAGTGCATTTGTTCGTTAATTGAGAAGATAAGAGACATTTTGCCAATGGAATAAGACAATTTATATTTAAAATAA
The DNA here is from genome assembly GCF_000732505.1 of Cyprinodon variegatus. Taxonomy (NCBI): domain Eukaryota; kingdom Metazoa; phylum Chordata; class Actinopteri; order Cyprinodontiformes; family Cyprinodontidae; genus Cyprinodon; species Cyprinodon variegatus. Next base: position 245,969 of record NW_015151092.1, on the reverse strand, counting down.
GAAAACACAATTGCATTGTCTTATTTCAGGTGCATTTTATTTAAATATCTTAGTTTTAGAGTAAAATATACTCATTCCATTGGCAAATCATCTAATTTACCTACTGAAAATAAGGGCAAATACACCTAATTTAGAGTTTTTTTTTTTTACTAATTTCTAGATACTTTTTGCAGTGTAGTTCGAAGCTCGGTTCCTCTCGGTTTGTCAGCCAGCTTATGTGGAATAAGCCAGATGTTATCTCTGATGGGACAAACGGTTTTCTCATGTTTTTACCAAATAATCAGTTAAAGATTCTCTGCTGATGAAGCGACATTGTTGTCTCTTCAACACTCTAGAAAAACTCATTCAGTCTGTGCTTATGAACCAGCTGTGTTGAGATACACACACACACACGCACATCTAAAGAGGATTGATTCAAACAAAGACAGATGGGACGCGCTTCATTATAGAATTACATATGAGCTGGTGAATCGCTTGATGTTTTATCATGTACTCCTCAGACTGCTTATTTAGTCCGACATATGGCAACACGCTGCTATTATGCCATTTAGGGGAATAGAAAAAAAGGTCAAACGAGCTGTTTAAAGCACTTCTTTTCTGCTCTTACATCTGTCAAAAAATGTAAACGCCTTAAAGTAATTTTCTGTTTTTATACGTGCTGTTCAAAAATATTAACAAATACAAATGGTCAAGTCTGGGAAAATTACATTTTTTATTTTTTATTAATGATAACGTCATGACTAATTCTTGTCTATATGCATAAGTGTAAGTATTGGCTTGTTGCGATACGGTATGTGTCACGATACTTGGGTCACAATACAATATTGCAGTTGTAATATCACTTTATATATTGACGTTTTTTTCCCAGCTATCAAATAAAATTTCTATATTATGTATATGTTCATTAGAAGATATTGATCATTTATTTATTTTAGCATCTATGTTGTTTTCCCCATACCTCCATTTCATATATACCGTAAATCCTCTAATATTGGCCTGTATTCCATTAGCAGCCGGGTCTCTAATAATGGCCGGTCTCGCTGTCGGTGGAGGTAAATAATGGCCGAACTCGTATACAGGCCGGGGCTATAATTAGAACCAACAATGTTTCTGGGCAGTCCTCCACAACTTACTGATAGTACCATGGTAGTACCACAGGGGGGCAATGTTTGCTAACGAATCAAAGCCATTAGCAGGGGAAGTCCCATCCTTAGCGCAGACAGTGCCGCAGACAGGAGGTCGGCTTGTTTTGTTTTATGACCGAAATTGCGGAAAACAACCTTGACCAGCTAGAAGAGCGAGGTGCGCGAGAAAGCTGGGACCCTATTTCCACCTGGATCTCTGCTCTTTTTGGCCCTCATGTCCCTCCGTTTTCGGACTACTCGCTCCCACTTCCTTACTGCCTCGGCCGTATCTAGACCCACAGCGTAGCGCAGACCACGCTTCAATATTGAGCATAAATCAAAAATGTCTGCATCAAGCTCACTGCTGCAGGAGTATAACCAGCCACACAATCGTTCTGATCTGAAAGACACACGTGATTACTGGCAGGTCTGGTGGTAACCAGGCAGTGTTAAAATGACAGATTTTCATTGACCTTCGTTGTTCTGAATTTGCCTTGAAATACATGATACTGGTAGCCTACTTCACCTTAGCCTGCCTCAAATAAAATTTCGCTGTGATTGGTTTCCATTAATTATTTTTTATTTTTTCGTATTGCCATGCAGAAAAATTGCAGCTGTCGGAATAATGTTCTGTATACCGTTATGGTAACTGCACTTTTTCAATAAATTAATCTAATATTTAATTTAACCTGCAATTCCTTTTTAGACATTAATCTCTAAAATATTCTACCTGTTCTGACTTGAAGATCTAAAGAGAAGCGCCATCTCCTGGTCAGACCCTGTCATTCAGTGATAGGGTGGAGTCAGAGTAAAAAAATATGCAAGAGAGCGTCACTCCAGTGGCTGGGATCTGGAGGGAAGTGGGCCGCCATTCGGCTGGCGTTGGACAGGGAAGGGCCATTTTGAATGGCTGCTACTTTACTTGACGTCCTGCTGGAGCCATTTTAAGACTTTTAATTTGAAATTTGGAAACAGGCCCTCTAATTGGGTAGCTTCAATAAAGACAGACACATTTAAAGTGGTTCTAAATATAAGGAGCTGGCTAAGTGTTAGCTGATAATGATGCATGAGTTAGCATCTGTCCAGATGTTTATTGGCCCTGAACTGAAGGACTTCTTTATAAGGACACTTGATTTGATTTGATTGAATCATCTCAATTTCAGACGGTATGAAAACTTAAATCATTTTTAAATTCTGAACTAAACATAAAGTTTGAGGCATTAAAGCCCCTCTTCTACTTTTAGAATCTCCAGAAGAGAGCATTTCTGTGCCTGTTACCTTTACCTAATGTGTAAAAAAACAAATAAATAAATAAATCTTTCAAATAAATATTGGTAAAATCACATTTTGCTTTATTAAAAAAAAACAAAAAAAAAAACAATATCTTGCTGGAAATATATTTACACCTTTTTTTTTAACATAATATTTAATTACCTTGTAAAACATTACAGATTGTTTCCTGGCCATTTTAATGATTCATGAACTGAACATTTTCAATAAACCCTACAAAACGTATCCTGATCTGACGGCACGATTTAGCTGCAATGTCTATTTTAGAGGAACCTGATATAGATAACACTCACAAGCATATACTTACAAGCACATAATTGGGGGGAAATAAGTGGGAAAAGTCAAGTGTGATAAAAAGGAGAGAAGGAGCCGGATAAGACCGGGAAAAAAGAAGGGAACGGTTGAGGGCGAATGAGGAGATGGCAGGAGTGGCATCGAAGCAAATAGCGTGAAGAAGGTGAGTGTGTGGCTGGGTGGAGGAGGAATAGGAGGAGGTGAAGGAGGCTGAGGAGCAGATAAGCCTGCTGTTGTATCAGTAATTGTAATCTGCAGAAGCTGACATGGGTTTGCATGTAAAGCCATTAGGGGGACTGTGTGCACAAAAGCTCGTTTTCTACAACTGCAACATCTGATAGGAAGGTGAGGCGACCTGAAAAGTAGAAAATGAAGGCAGACAGCAGGGGAATTTTGATCTTGTCTTAAAAAAAACAACAAAAAGCATGTTTTAAAGAGGGATGAAAAATAAATGAAATCATGTTTTCTTTTAAAGATAATACTCTGTCCACGAGGCTCATTTTTGGTTTGTTTAAATAAGTAAACTTTAAGAATATGATGCATTTTTAAATAGTTTAATGTTTCATTTTAATCTGTTTCATTTCTGCAGAATGCAGATTCAAAGCAGGAAAAGTGAAGACAGAATCTGCATGGATGAATAGAAGGAGGAGTAGGAAGGAGGAGGAGAAGAGGCCGGTGGCCCATTTTATCCCACTGTGTTTTCTGTGTAGCTGCCTGGCTGTAATTATCAGTTCGATTATTATTGAGTGCTAATTCACTGCCTCGCCGGGAGCTATGTGTTAAATAAACGCAGCCGAGTAAATAGATAGTTGGGCAGAGAGATGCAGTGGGAGAACAGACTGCCGCTGCTATCAGATGGCATCACGGCACACAAACTAGCCACCGGGGAAGACAGAGATTTATTGGTGTATATTAATACGGGTAAGTCCCATGCCATGCGCGCCAGCCAAAACATTAGTGTTTGGTGGCCATGTGATGTGCTGGTGATCCGTTGCACAGTTAACATTGATGCGCTGACTCTTTCGTCATGAGTTCTTTCTGGACTGGATCTGGTATTTGGCCCTCCGTAGCTGATATCAGTGTGGCATGTACCCGGCAGACACGCAGACTAACAGCTCAACCATCCACCATCTGTTGTCCCTACAGCTCAATCTCACCACTGCTGAATAGTACGGCTGTTGAAAATATGGATTTCTGTAAAACCACAGATTTTCTTTCTGAATTAGAGAAAATAATTCATTTTCTATGTATAAGTGTTTTCTATGTATAAGTGTTTTTCTTTTCTGAAAATGTATATTTAAATACACCTTGGCAAGTCACTCTTACAAGATTCCAAAAATAGGGAAATAGAAAATATTCAAAACAATAAATCATTCTGTAAAAATCCATTATCACCTATGCATATTAAAAAATAAAAAGCACTGAATGTTGGAAAAACTGTAAATCATATCTCAGTCTTATGTTTATATTTGATCAGTGCTGCACTTTAAGAAATGGAAAATGTCTTCAGAGCTGTACTGAACCAAATTTGTCTAAATCTATGTTTAGATGAGCAGCAACTGCAGTCGCAGCATAAAATGTTTCGTTTTTGTCTCTTTATGAATTAAATCTTTGATTTAACAAAGAATGTAGATCTTTATTCTAAAAATCTGCCATCGTGTTCACTCCTGTTACACTGAACCCCCTTCCTGTTATCTACTTAAAGCCAGGCTTACACTGTGCGATTTTTCTTTTTTGCCCTTTTCCGGGCGACTTTCCAGTCTTGCGAGCATTTTTCAATTGGCCCGACTTTCAGCCTGATCGAGTGTTGTGTAGTGTACATGGGGTAACGAGGGGCGACTATCCTCTCACAACCACCTCCCGAATTAACAGACTGTAGTAACCACGTTTGCTCAGCCATGTCTTTGTCCAAATATGTCGTTGCGTTTTCTTTTTAGGGCTTTCAATATAAAATTGCACAAATTGTCAAGGCAGCGCGTTTCACTCTAGTGAGCTTCATGTTCCTCCTCTACTGGTTTGGCTTCTGGATGGATGATTCCGAGTAGCGCCATCTCACCGCAGAGCTGAGGTTTGTGAGCAGGTAGATCACATCAGAGCATTTGGCCGCACAGTGTGAGAACATACATCATGAGCTGTAAACTCGCACTGGTTTAACTATTCTGTTAAACCAGTGTTTTGCTCAAACTGTTTAACTCACACGGTTTTGTCGTACAGTTTAATCATAGCTGCGTGCAATGATTGAAAAAATCGCACAGGCTTAAAGTGTCTTTTTTTGCAGCCTTAAAGGGATAGTTCGGTATTTTTGACATGAATCTGTATGGCATCCCCATCACCAGTGTCATGCAATCACACTGACTTACCCCT
>NW_015151092.1:239575-240887 GCF_000732505.1 Cyprinodon variegatus | reverse complement strand
AACTCAGAAGCTGATCAAATATCGGGTTAAATATCGGTGGGGTGGCCGATGTCCGATATTCAGTTTTAAGGCCGATACAGGCCTATACCGATAGGGGGCCGATTATATCGTGCATCCCTAGTAAATCCCCTAATATTGGCCTGTATTCCATTAGCAGCCGGGTCTCTAATAATGGCCGGTCTCGCTGTCGGTGGAGGTAAATAGTGGACGGACTCGTATACAGGCCGGGGATATAATTAGAACCAACGATGTTCCTGGGCAGTTCTCAACAACTTGTGATAGTAACATGGTAGTACCAAAGGGGGGCAATGTTTGCTAACGAATCCAAGCCATTAGCATGGGAAGTCCCATCCTTAGCGCAGACAGTGCCGCAGACAGGAGGTCTGCTTGTTTTGTTTATGACTGAAATTGCGGAAAACAATTTGTGAAGTTTGACCTGCTAGAAGAGCGAGATGCGCTAGACCTGGATCTCCGCTCTTTTTTCCTGTCATGTCCCTCCGTTGTCGGACTACTCGCTCCCACTTCCTCACTGCCTCGGCCGTATCTAGACCCACAGCGTAGCGCAGACCACGCTTCAATATTGAGCATAAATCAAAAATGCCTGCATCAAGGTCACTGCTGCAGGAGTATAACCAGCCACACAATCGTTCTGATCTGAAAGACACACGTGATTACCGGCAGGTCTATTGGTAACCAGGCAGCGTTAAAATGACAGATTTTCGTTGACCTTCGTTGTTCTGAATTTGCCTTGAAATACATGATACTGGTAGCCTACTTCACCTTAGTCTGCCTCAAATAAAATTTCACTGTGATGGCAGAACGGTTTCCATTATTAATTTTTTTTTTATCGTATTGCCGTGCAGAAAAATAGCAGCTGCTGGAAGATGTCTGAATAATGTTCTGTAAACCGTTATGGTAACTGTACTTTTTCAATAAATTAACCTAATATTTAATTTAACCTGCAGTTCCTTTTTAGACATTAATCTCTAAAATATTCTACCTGTTCTGACTTCAAGATTTAAAGAGAAGCGCCATCTCCTGGTCGGACCCTGTCATTCAGTGATAGGGTGGAGTCAGAGTAAAAAAATATGCAAGAGAAGTGGGCCGCCATTCGGCTGGCGTTGGACAGGGAAGGGCCATTTTGAATGGCTGCTACTTTACTTGACGTCCTGCTGGAGCCATTTTAAGACTTTTAATTTGAAATTTGGAAACAGGCCCTCTAATTGGGTAGCTTCAATAAAGACAGACACATTTAAAGTGGTTCTAAATATAAGGAGCTGGCTAAGTGTTAGCTGATAATGATGCATGAGTT
>NW_015151092.1:233734-237417 GCF_000732505.1 Cyprinodon variegatus | reverse complement strand
ACTTTCAGCCTGATCGAGTGTTGTGTAGTGTACATGGGGTAACGAGGGGCGACTATCCTCTCACAACCACCTCCCGAATTAACAGACTGTAGTAACCACGTTTGCTCAGCCATGTCTTTGTCCAAATATGTCGTTGCGTTTTCTTTTTAGGGCTTTCAAAATAAAATTGCAAAAATTTCCAAGGCAGCGCGTTTCACTCTAGTGAGCTTCATATTCCTCTTCTACTGGTTTGGCTTCTGGATAGACTCCCAGTAGCGCCATCTCACCGCAGAGCTGAGTCTCAGATGTTTTTTAGACGTACAGTGTGAGCAGGTAGATCGCATCAGAGCGTTTGGCCGCACAGTGTGAGAACATACATCATGAGCTGTAAACTCACACTGGTTTAACTATTCTGTTAAACCAGCTCAAACTGTTTAACTCACACGGTTTTGTCGTACAGTTTAATCATAGCTGCGTCCAATGATTGAAAAAATCGCACAGGCTTAAAGTGTCTTTTTTTGCAGCCTTAAAGACCTACAGACGTGTCCCCACGAGTCACAGAAAATATATACATATACTTTTGTGTTTTTTTTTTTTAAAGGTTTTAAAATCTTCGGTTTCCTCTTTAAACAATGTGACTTTGAGTCTTCTTTAGTGGTAAAAGTAAGCTGCATGTCAGTACAAAATTTAGGCGCGGTATGAAGCTCCAGGAAGACCTGTAGCCTGCTGGTTTAACACCAACTCCAGCACACAGTTACCAATCTGAACACACAGAAAAACTAGTCGGGAACTTTTTAATCTAATACATGCTTTTTCAATATATAATGTTATAGGGTCGTCAAAAGTATCAATACTCAAAAAAGTATCGATACTGAAACGTTGTATCCGGATACAATACTCGTTTTTAAAAGAATCAATACAGTGCCACCACCAGTGGCAACTAAGCAGTCATTCATCTAAAGTGCAGAATAGAGGACAATGCACTTTCAGAACACTGTGTGATTGAATAATTCAGTGCACTTTTCAGTTTCAGACTTTTTTTGTAACTGGTTCTTAACCAGTTCAGCTGGTGTCATTGTTAAGTGTGCAAAGCATAGCCAAGTAAGGAAAACTTAATTTTAATTTTGTAAGTTTTTTTTTTTTTTTATCAAGCTTGCTTAATACTGTGCACAGCAAACAACCTCAAAATATTGTTCTTATTGTTTATTGTATTTATTTATTGTATTTTAATTATTAATCAAAAAATATTTCTGTTGAAATTTGGAGTTTTTATTCTTGTGGTATCGAAAATGGTATCGAGTATCGAATATTTTCCTTAATATCGGTATCGAGTTGAAAAGTTTAGTATCTTGACAACCCTATAATGTTATAAAAAATGTTATTTGATCCTTTTTTATTTAAATCTTTAAACGTTTTAGTTTACATATTTTAAAAGTACATTTCTGGATTGCCATTGCATTATAAAGCAGTTATGATTATTTTAATCTGTATTATAAAGTCTGTATGGGATGATTTAAAAAAGATAAAAAGAAAGGTGGATGGTGTTACAACTAGAAGTCTACTTTTGTTAACAAGAGTTAAAGTACCTGCTTATCTTTTGATATATCTTGATATATCAGCTAATAAAAATATTTAAAAAATACTGATAAGTTTCAATAAATAATGTCAATAAAAGCTTTTCCCTCTATTTACTAAAAGTGTGTAAGTAAATAGTGACAGGGCAATTATTGTTACATATTTTAAAAATGAATTTAAAAGTACAGAATCCTAAAAATATTCTGCAGATGAAGAATGTCGATATAAATGTAGAATTAATCATCAAATCTTTGTCATTCATATTAATTTTTTCTGGAATAATCAGAACAGAGATGTTAATTCTGTTAAGTATTCTAGATCTTGTATTAGAAATTCGTTATATAGGTCTTTATCTGAAAAAAAAATCTAATCTTTTAAAATTAATACAGGGTAAAATAAAACAATATGAGGCAATTATTTTTTTCTAATGGTACCTAAAAAAGCAAAACTCCTGTCAGCCCTGATAATTCCTGACTAAAAGCATAAACGCAGAATGTAATCGGTGAGATCTTTGTCGTTCTTGATTGGAAGAGATCAGATTTTAGACATTCATAATAGCCTGTCGCTGTTCAGGAACCAGTAATCGGAAAATCATCCTATTCGGGTCACAAGCCAATCTCTTCCCCCATTCGGTGTCTTCAGAAATAAATTGTATTCCTAGTCCTGGAAGGAATCCACTGGGGACAGCTATATAGCAACAGCGTTATAGGACATGTAAATGCCACCCTTGCATTGTTTGAATAACCAATGTGCTACTTAAAAAAATAAAAAAACATGTCATATTCCTGCTGTGAAAGCTCCGCAGCCTCCTCTGCTCTGGTGTCTTTCTGTTGAAGCGTTGCAGCATTAGAGCCTTTTGTTTTCATGGTAATGGAAGTAAAGAGGTACGGCCTCATCCTTGCCCTGGAAACAACAAATAGAAAAGTTTTAAAAGAATAATTCACAACTTAATGCCAGTTTTTAATTTTTTTCCCCCAATTATTTTGTCTTTGGCCAAAACATAATGAAGCACTAGAGGAACAGGTGAACATAACTGGCCTCCAATGTCATGAGAAGGTAAACCTGTTCAGGTAAGGTGTTTTCATGCCACCATTAATAAACCGCACGGCAAGCTCTCTGGGGATGAATGTCAACATCCCATCGAGGTTGCTCAGGCTACGGCGCCGTGCAGGTGTTGTTGTGACATTTAGACAGCTGCAGCCAAATCAGGGAGTGCAAGAAATGACCAAACAGCGCTGACAAACCTCCCCGATGCTTCCACATGAAATTAAAGCCATCCTTCAATAGCTCTCCTTTTCTATGCAAGATAATATATACTTATACTTAAATATAGCAATAATTCTAGTCATGTAATTTCACATCATGTACAGGTTTAAAGTCCATCCTTTCTATTTCATACTATCCGTGGCTCTAATGAGTGAACATTTTTAGTTCAGTAATGAGGTTTATTTTATAAATGTTGGTTAATTTAGTTTGTGTTACTCCCTGTTTTCTATTGTAGATAGGCGTAACTCATGGTGCCGCTGTTGGGTCTCAGGAATTATTAGCAGATCTGTTACTTAAAAAAAAAAAAAAAGCTGGTAACGGTTACTTGTACAGTACATTAATAACTATGTAATAACATGGTAGTAAAACAGCAAGTCACACTATTGTACTTGGTAACAAAAAAAATACATTTTTACCTGAAGATTAAAGTATATAATAAAAAAAAATAACCTGCATGTAATTATTACAATTCTACGGAGCCCCTAAAGGGACATGGAGGGGAAAAAAGAACTTTTGCGAGACCCCGCAATACTTTTGCAAGATCTCGCAATACTTTTGCGAGATCCCGCAATAGTTTTGCGCAATCTCGCAAAAGTATTGCGGGATCGCCAAAAGTTTATTTTTTGTGAGATCTTGCAATACTTTAGCGAGATCCCGCAATACTTTGCAAGATCTCGCAATAGTTTTGCGAGATCCCACAATAGTTTTGCGCGATCTCGCAAAAGTATTGCGGGATCTCGCAAAAGTTTATTTTTTGCAAGATCTCGCAATACTTTTGCGAGATCCCGCAATACTTTTGCAGGATCTTGCAATACTTTTGCCAGATCCCGCAATACTTTTGCCAGATCCCGCAATACTTTTGC